>NW_027179766.1:165000-210000 GCF_036669935.1 Montipora foliosa
GCGCACAACTAAAAGGCTAATGAAAGTCTGACAGCTAGAATGCAGTCTACTATCATCCATGTAACCAAAACACTAATAATCATTTTGGGCCATTGAAACAGGAAGAAACTAGAGTACTCACAGTTATAGTCAAGTTGCTAAACTTTTTTGCAAAGGAGCCCGATCGCTTCGCGTTCATTTTAGGCCTTCTTCATATATTTTCTTCCTTATTTCGCTTTTAAGCATGATCAGCAGGTAGAGAAATGCTAAACAGCCCGAAATACCGCCACAGTTGTATTCTAAAACGGCGAAAGTGTTAAATCGAAGGAGAACTTTAAGAAAAAATAAAGCGACGCCATCTTGGAAGTTCAGCGCTCAGGAGGGACTGGCACTAGTAGTGTCGAAAGTCCCCATAAGTTAAAGTCCCAAAAAGCCTCTGTCGTTTACAGACAGTTTTTTTGTTGTTGTTTTCAGATAATATGATAAACGACCTTTCTTAGCATTTATTTCGCGGTGCACATATGATCAAAATTAGCTTCTTTGATTTGCTTTTAATCTATCATCTTTTTGTTTCGTTCTCCCATCACAGACCGCGCCTGTGTATCCGCCGGATCTCCCATAAAACTGTTATTTTCATGCACGGAAACAATAAATGATGCCTGTGGTTCCTGGTGATCCCATATTTCTTGGTCCAAAACTAAAACCACTGCCCACTGCACCAAACTGTCTGTACAATTATATGCAACATAGTGCAACCAAAGCGTAACTTAATTACGTATCTCGCTATCATGAATTTCAGATTATATCTAACGCCCAAGTTTGCATTTTTTTCTTCTTCGAGTTTTTTTTTTTTTTTGTTTCCTAGCAGTTAAAAATTTTGATTTTTCGTAATTTCATCTTTTCCCTGAAAAAGATTTGTCTTATACACGGCAAATTCTTTCGTGAGTACTAGTGACAACAGTGATTGTGAGCAAGAAGGAACCCTCAAGCTGTAAACTTCCAATTGTACTGCTCCTATCACTGACATTATAGAAACGTTACAGTCTATATAAAGCAAAGTTATGCTGTGCCAAACAGGAGCAATAATAAAGAACGGAGACTGAAGGACATTATCACAATTTATTATATGGTTTGTGTTTGTAGCCAACATAACGCGCACTCTGATTGGCTAATTGTGACTGAATTGTAGGGCATTATTCTCCCGTAATGCCCACGGGCCGATTACGGGCTTGCAAAAACAAAGCAAAAGGTAATTAAAAAACCATATAATAAACTACTTACTAACCGAGCTAGCTCGAGCCGTACTGGGGAATATTGGCCCTCGGTCGTTTTTGTACGAACCTCGCTGCGCTTGGTCCGTACTGCCACGACCTCGGGCCAATATTCCTCAGTACGGCCCACGCGCTTGGTTAGTAACAAGTTAATAATAGAGGATGCGTTTCTATAGTGTACTGATTATGTAACATGAGAAAAGATCACGAATCGTCATGTATCGGCCGAATTTGATTTTAACATGGCTTTAGTTACAGTCTCCAGTCTTGATTATGATCTCAGGCATGAAATTAAAACAGTCAAAAGGAGTATAACCACGATCACGGACGCAAACAAGTGCGTGTTACCTTTAAGACGAGCTATTTAGGGATTCGGATGGGGTAAAGGAGAACAAAACCTATTTAGAGCAGCTGCATGTTTTAACAAGGGCCTCAATGGGAGTAATATATGATTTCTTACGACCAACAGGCCCTTCGATAACTACCCCATACGTGTCACAGATCTCTTTTAGTTGATCGACCTTAACCTTTGCCTGTAATTTTCCCCGCTTAGCAAGACTACAAATGTCGTGGCCATCATAAATGATGGGATGACGCAAATCCACTTGATCGTATAATGATACTTGTAACTCCCTCAGCCTTTGCTCGTTGTCCCAAGTCTGCAAGTCGTTTTCGTCAATTTTTTCAGCTTCATCCAAGAGTTTTCCAACAGCCCTATTTTGACGTTGTGCAGCAGCGAGTCGTGAAAAGTAACTGCTGATTTGTTTTGCTGTTCGCCACTCCTCTGGAGCAAAACGAAGTTTTCCACTATCATCCTTGAGTGAGCACATTTCATTTGCTACTTTGACTGGGTCTTCTTTGTTTCCTGTAATAAGAACACAGTTAATCACATTTTTAAAGACTTTCATCACGATACACTGAGGTAGGACTGAACTGTAACTGAACTGACGGGTCTGAAGTCAACTTAAAACGCGTTCCCCTCACGGGTTTAATTCACTTGCGTATTTTCTTTAACTGCATGGGGTATTTTAAGGGCAGAAATTTACGAGGAATTGGTTTTCCTTTCAACTAGCTCTCTATACACTTGATTTACATGTACCTTACATTTAAAAGCAGTAGTTCAAGTGGAAACCAAACCGCAAGGGTAAAGCGGAAATTTTTGTTAGTCGAGTTACCTGTTTCTACTCCACTATTGAACTTTTCAAGCAAGAAGTTCTTCACATTCTGGGTTGCTCACTGGCCTTTCCTTTGCTTCTTTAAAGCCCAGCCCTGGAGTGGTTCTTTCCTCGATAAAGTGACCGTGCCGCTGCCTTCTTGTGTTACTCCTGCTTTACCAGCAAAGTGCGATAGTTGAACTCCTGTCACTTTTTCTGCCCACTTTTTTCGTGCCAAATCTAGAATACTTTCTCGTTCCATAACCATGATATGTCGCTCAGTGTCCATGTGAACTTGTAGATCGCTTTGGGTAGGAAAGGAGGCGACACATCCTTCCTCGTCACACATAAAAAGATCCTTACATAATACAGGACCTTTTGTTTTCGACATCAAACTTGGCTGAGCTCTTGCCTTGTTGGTCGTAAAAGGGATAATGACGCGAAGACATGTTGGTCCTTGCAGACATTGAGTTAGGTTCTCATATAAAAACAGCTGACCCTCACCGACTCCAGAAGCCTTCCTCGCCTTGATTCCTGTAGCTAAAAACTCAAAATTGAACAACGTACTTATCCCTTTCCATTCTATCGTCTCATTCGCCTTTGAAATATCAACCTCTGATACTGCCACCCTACATCCACGCACTCCACCATGAGAATCCAGCGATTCTTTCATGTCACCTGCGGTAATGACATCATGCCTTTCATCGACCCATCTCTGCATATGCCCTTTCAGCGGTGCTATTTTGCGATCACAAATGTCCTTCCCTGACTGTGGGTCACACAAGTCAAATCTTCGAACGTGAATTCCCGCTCTTTCTCCAATAGATTTGAGAGAAGTAATTAATGAACCGTTGTGGTAGCAGCCTGCGTTGTCAGATTTAAGATAAGCCGTTGATACATTTTTGTGCTCTTCTTTAACAGTTGAAAGGAGGTGCTCCAGAATAGAAACAACAGAAAACCAGTCTTGGGTGCAAGTATCGAAGACCTTAACGAAGGTTTCTACCGAGTGACTTTCAGTACCAGACCTGAAAATAACACAAGAAACATGCCAACTTTTCCCACGTTTACCATAAAAGTCGCTCATTTGTTCTCTGTATCTTTTCGGAAGGTACTTCATGGCCCAGTCCATTATGATTAAAACGCTCTCGTCAGTCAATGCACTGAGAACATCTTCTTAGCTTGCTCTTGGTTAACGGATCGAAGAAGATGAGCTTTCCAATCGTGGATTGCCTCCACTGCAAGGGTAAGGTCAAACGCCACTTGACTCTGCTGTTGGTCTGTGAGAGTCGCATTTAGACAATTTATCATGTTCGTAATGTTACTGAGAACTTCATCCAGTTTGCAGCAATAGTTGCATAATTCGTTGTGAAGGTGGTCGCACTGCTGCCTGAAGGCCTCGTTCTGAGGGTCACTGAGACTAAAATTCGTGCAGTGATTCGCGCATCTCTCCTCTTGTCCCACGTGATTTTTGTAATCGGTTTTCAAATATCGTTTGGTATCCTGCAGCATCTTAGACATCTCCCTAGCCCTAGTGGAATCAGCGCCTCCTTTCTCAAGAGTATTGACGACAATTTGGAGGGTTTCAAACGCTTGTGCTCCTTCTGTTGAAAAATAATGCAGCCCCTGTATTGATTTCTGCTTGGAAGCGGAACAAACGTCAATTATCCTGTACAAAGTTCGTTCACTTGCGGGTTCAAAGCCTGTTTCTTGGAAAAAACGAGATGTATTGTCTTATTATCCGGGAGGAAACCATTGTCCTGATTACGTTTGGAATAGTGATTTTTTCTCCCGAATCAAGCTTCACTTCCTTAGTGCCATAAGCAACGTCCTGAAAGAAATTTGGATCAAGGCGTGTCCGTTTTATCGGTATCGGTACCACTGATGCCCTGGTCCTTCTTTAGCGGCATGACGCCGAGCACGATCGATTTGCCATTTACTAAGACCTGGAATCATCTCCCGGAGTTTCTGTTTCGAAAAATGTCAGGAAAACATAGATAGAATTTGTAGTCGAGTATGACGACTTTCAGATTGGTTGTAAGCTTCAAGCAAAATTGGAATTTCGTTGCTAAAAGCATTTTCCTTAACATCATCGCGGGTTTTCTCTTGAATGTCATAGCCTGAAGAACGCAGCAGAGCTTCAAATACTTCATCTTCTTGATCTGGAGCAATTGTTGAGAAAACCGCAGAGAAAACCTGGCGTACCTTTCGCAAATAATAACATTTTTGTGAGCTTGATGTACTTTCCCAGTTCGAACAAAGAGACAATGCTATTGGACTGACTCTTCCATCTGTGATACGTGAAATGGCTTCATTCAAAACTATGCGACTTTCCTGACGACTTTGTTCTTCATCTATCCAAAAACTGACTTCCTGATCTTCGTCTTCAATGATACAAACGGTGCTATCCAAGGTTATTTAAACCTCTTCGTCTCGTGAAGTTGGATCTGATGAAACTTCCAGAAAAGCAAATCCAGCGTTTAAATTTGCTTCTTCATCCTCTTCCACAGGACTTACTTTCTTTCCAGTGACATTACTTTCATCATCTCCTTGTTCCTAAAAATTGTGTTAATTATACGGTAACTTACTAACTTGTAGCAAACTTGCAACTGACGCGTGGATTCAACAAATGATCTATACTAGTCATCAAATCTCTCTCAAAAGTTTGTACGCCACCTTTAGCGACTCTCAAACGACAAGCCTTTTCATCTCTCACCCGTCTATGTAAAAAAAAGTACTCAAGAATGGTCATACACATCTTTGCGATAATTTATTGACCTGTCTAAAATTATCATAATAAAAATCGATAGACTCAATTCGCCTTTTATTTGAAAACTAAATATTTCTGTCACATGTCCCGTTATTGTCAATGCGGGAACGTTGGATATTTACCTCGCCGCTTCGCGGGTCGGTAAATATCCACCGCTAGCCACCTCCACTTCGGTGAATAGTTGTGAATTATACCGAGGACGTGATAATAGATGCTTTCGTCATATCCAGTTTCCACTACACTTTTAAGTCACGTGACACTGATGTGCTATAATTACCTGCGGGGAACTCCCATTCGAAAGGGTAGGGGATGCTCTCGGAAATTTTGAATTAAACCCCTAAAGGAGACCAATCTGGGCGTGGCCCAACCCTTTTTTGACCCCTAAAAGCGATCATTTTAAACTTTGATTACATGAATCGAGTAAATAAGTGGAATTGAAACTATATAATTTTTTAACATTTCTTCAAGTGCAACCCTAAAAGAGACGTCTACGGCTAAGTATAATGGTGTTTTGCCCAGAACACCCTAAGCGTGACCAAAATCTGAAATTTACACCCCTAAGTGAGACGACGAGCAACCTGCCCCTTTCATATGAGAGTCACCACCCCCCCCCCCCCCCTTCCCTCACACCTAGACTAGTGAGGTAACCAGACAAATCCTTCCTGCAAGCTCTAGGAGGTATGATACTTGCGTTCTTCTGGTGCGTACAGGGTTGGACCGCATGTCCTGTCGCTTGACGAAAAGGAACAACTCATTTGTAGTCAACTTTTTCCGTATGTCTTAAACAAGTCAAAGACAAGGTGTCCAAATTTAATTAGTGATGTCCTGAGAAAAGTGCGCAGTTATCAGCCAATTATTTTCGGCAATTTCTTAGCTATTTAGCAGATCGAACTCGGATCTATGCTATTAAAACAGCGTCATTTTTCAGCTAACAGTAAAAATTTGGAACAATTGAGGTCCCACTTAGACCCCATTACAGGCATGATCCATGATATTCTGCACACGTGCGAAGAAATTTGTTTTGACCTGTTACAAGGCAAGACGAAATTAACAAATTGAGAATGACGGTATCAGTGAAAGATTCCCCCCCCCCCCCTCTCGCCCTCGCCTAGTCCCCGCCTAGTTCTTTGTCCCTTCCTCCAAAATAAGGACAAGGGTGAAGAAAATAAGAAAAATGAGAATAATAATGATAATGATAATGATAAACCCGAAAAGGAAATCAAACATTCAATCGGGCTAGGATGCTAATTTAGTAAGAAATATTCCTTTTTGATCCAGTTACAGTGGAGCCTCGATATAAAGAAGGGTCAAAGAAAATATGTTCGCTAAAACGAGATATCGTGATGTTGAGACTTTTTTTCCAAGGATGTTGCTATTTCTTAGGCCAGGAGTTTCCTTTGCTTTACCGACGACTTTTACGAAGGGTTTTTTTTTCTCGAAGGTGCCACTACGTTCTAATGCCAAGCCATCCCCCCCTCACCCCCCCCCCCCCCCCCACTCCTCCCGCGACTACGCTCCTCCAAGTAACAGTTGGCTAGTGCCGGTCCTCCCTTCGCCCTAAATTTTCAAGATGGCGTGGTCTTGTGATAATTCTTTTGTTTACCTTACGGGTTAAGTACCTTTTGCTCGTTTTTATACATACCAATCGCGGTATTTCATCATGTTTTATGTTTATCTACATTTTTCTAACTGCTTATCGTACTTAATAGCACACAAGCGCAGAAAAATCGTCAGAACGGCTAACAGCAAACACGAACCGAACAGCGATGTTTTTAAGGCCAAGTCGAGTAACCGTAAGAAATGTAAGTATTCTAGTTTCTTCCTGTTTCAATGGCCCAAAATGATTATTAGTGTTTTGGTTACATGGATGATAGTAGACTGCATTCTAGCTGTCAGACTTTCGTTAGCCTTTTAGTTGTGCGCTCTAGCTTAATTTAAAAAAGACCGATTTTTGGCTCTTCTACAGACACTGAGTTTAGGTCAGGAAAAGTTTAAAAGTTTTAGCCCTGCCAGGGACTGTCTAACAAAGATCATGGTTTTAGAAAGTAGCCCTGTGTTGTATTGTATCGTGTAAAAAATATAAGCATTGGTCGTCCAATTTTAAGGATTCTGTGAGTTTCAGAAAATTGACAAAATTTGCTTGTAAAAATGGCGTCCGAGTCGGTCAAATAAAGTGATGCTCGTATCTCTAATACAAGAGCAGTAAAGGACTTATGTTTGGTATATTTGTTCATTACTCCACCAACCCTTTGTACGATGTTAGTATGAACTAATTCTGTTGACCCACTTCCGTTGACATTTTTAACATTTTGCCCGGTTTTCTCCGACAACCACTCTTAAACAGTTATGAGTGACTAATTAAGTAACTCAAATAAATCTGAATATTGGCCTCGTTCTCGCTTTCTAAACACGCACAAAAAAAAAAACACTTGGCCAATATCCAGTCATCTTGATCTCGCGCTTTAGGTGGTCAATAACATGAAAGCATGGAAAATAATGTATAAGGAAACTTCTGAAAAGCTAAGTAAGGGTAAGTGGAACGTCAAATCAAATAGAAATGCAGGACAGTTTGCTAGTTTTAAAGAAAACAAAAGGCAAAATAATAATGATAATAATATTGCTAATAATGATGATGCATGATAATGATATGAAATCGAGAATACTCAAAATATGGTAAAAGTTTCTCACAGAAAAATGAAGGTTTTTTTTCCCTGAGAGTTCACACAATGGACATTCTTAATAATCTGCGAAGTCTGAAATTCGGAAAAGTGCTGTTTGAGAAATATGAACTCATTACTCAAACCTATAAATTACTAATTCCTTCTTCAAAGGGTTATCAATTACTGTTGAGATTTCATTTAAACAGATGCGAGTCACTTATTAAGCAACTCAAACAAATCCATGTGGAGTGACTTGGCGCATAGCTATATAATTTTGTGACAGGTACGTAGAGCAATAAACTTACAGCTCTTGTAGACCTGTGAGTCCTGAGAACATCGTTTCTGGGAGTTCAGTTATTTTATTGTCATGGAGATGTCTAGGAATAAAAGTAGAAGAAACCTTCTTAAAAGCTAAGTTAACGTTGCACTAATTTATCTTAACACTACTTCCAAAAGTACATTCAGAAATTCCAATTAAAAACGAGAACAGTGATATTCACTCCGATTTAGCTTTCAGTAAGGGTCATTCCCAGTATTCGACGATCACGGCCTTGCCAAGAATCATCACCCAAGACTAAGATTTATCCAGATCGGCCTAGTCCCCATCAGCGTCAGAAAAGTGTTTATTTTTAAACCTAGTTTTGCGGGAAATTAAACAATAGACCAAATCGGCTTATTCAATTCAAACCCTTTGGAAATCTATATGTTAGGATAAACTGTGCTCAAGGACTCGAGTACGGCCCTCGGCCTTCATCGTCGGGCCGTACCCGAGACCCAGGGTACAGTATTTTGCTGTCTAGACCGACCTTGGCGGGTAAATAACTTTT
Organism: Montipora foliosa; assembly: GCF_036669935.1. Taxonomy (NCBI): domain Eukaryota; kingdom Metazoa; phylum Cnidaria; class Anthozoa; order Scleractinia; family Acroporidae; genus Montipora; species Montipora foliosa. Next base: position 173,659 of record NW_027179766.1, read on the forward strand.
TTTTCTTTCTATGGCCACGAAGCATGTGCGGGGGAATACTTACTTACTTATCCTCATCGGGCCCATGAGGACTCTTAAGGCCGGAGGACTAAGACTATGAAAATTGTCGCTTGTACTCGCACTGTCTCCAATTTTATATTAATCTGTTTTACTTAAAATGCCAAAGCACACTTGTTTTATCGATACCGATAAAAAAAAGTACATTTATCTCTTTTTGGTTGGGTTGAGGCATAAGGGAGCTTTAGATTCTAGAACGAGAACGACTCCGAATACGAGATTTTCTCATAGAACAAGAGTGAGCGCGCGCAAACCAGCGTCATTTTGGCGGGAAAAACGTGATATTGTCGTCATTTTAGTACGAGATTTTGCAAGAATGTCGTCGTGTCAAAACAAGTCAACAACACGGTAGACGTTTTCGCATTTTTTGATCAGCAAAAAGGTTAAGTTACCAGAAACAAGAATACACTGCTAACGAAGAGTAAGATTAATCGTGCGGTTATGAATCTTCTAATTTTTTCTTTTTTTTTTTTGCTAAAAACGGGCAGTCAAATCTCATACTCGTTCTCGTCCTCGTTCTCGTCGTAGAATCTAAAGGTCTCTATTGAGTGGGAGGGAGTAGGAACCGTGGGACGAAGGAAACCAGAACTGAACAATTTGCCCCTTGTTACCGCCGCTGGTGCTAGGTGTACAGTGGAAGGTAAAATTAAACGTCACTTATCGCCTAACTCGTACTAATCCTTGTGGAGTGATCAGGCGTCTAGCAATATAATTTTTTCAAAGATTTTTTGGACAACTATACTTACAGCTTTTGCAGACTTGTTAGCCCTGAGAAAACCTTTTCTGGGAGTTCACATATTTCATTGTCCCTAAGCAATCTATAAATGAAATCATGAAAAGCAATGCATAAGAAACGTTTTCAAAGCTACATTAAAGTAGTACTAATTTATCTTAGTACTACTTTTAAAGGCACAATTGGCATCGTTACACAACTCTAATTGCGCGAGAACAGTGGTGCAATGAGTTAGTTGCGTTCTCAGCTTTCGCTGATCTCAATTTCTGATTCATAGGAGAATGGGATAAAAGATTTTCGAATATTCTGTGATATTGCAAAATACCGTGGATCGGGGAAAACTTGTAATAAACCCGGATTAGTAAAAACTTTAGCTTGAATTCCCACCAGGGCTCCTAGTAAGGGGTAACACCAAACGGTAGCTTCAGTCCAGTTGTTATTAGTCCCAATTAATCTGCAATCGCAATCATCAGGGATTAGATCTCAGAGCGGTTCAATCAAACAAAAATAGACGACATTACCATTGGGTATCAATTCATCTTTTTTTCACGAAGTGAAAGTCCCAGAATTAGAGGACGTTTGAGATATCTATGGCGAAAAGGCTCTTAAAAATTTTTGTAAGAGATGGATTAACGCAATTCTATCTGCAGTCAACACATCCATAACTTGACTGCATGGCGATAAACTTGCAACTGTTTTAGCTTTAAGAGTCTGCGTTGGAGAACACCTATTTTTAGTTCATTTCTATTGAAATATCTTTTTTAAAAAAAGAGCATGGAAGGCAACAAAAAACATCCAAAATAAACAGTAAGGAAAAATAAGAACAATAAGAATAAAACGCAAACAGCGGTTACAAATATGTTCTCAAACTGCATAACTTTTTTAACGTTTTAGAGAGCGAGACGAGTGCTAGTCTTATAATGCATTTTAAATTCAGATCTCGTCCACGTCGAGCAGAGCAAGAAGAACAATTTAAAATGTGTTCTGATAATCACGAGATACAACCATGCGTGTGAAATCATCGCAAGAGTCGATTACACTGCTATTATAAGAATGTCACACAATGTCACAATCCGGTATCGTTACATCTCCCTTTTCTCAAAGTCATGTATTCATGACATAATCATTGTGCTACGTTGGTGGTTTCCGGGTACGGGAGGACCTCCGTAATTGTACGGCTGGCTGAGAAGTCACGGCTGTAGGCTGATCGACATGAATAAACAATTATGCGTCGTGGCTTTTGCTGGGAGGCTTTGTTGTCTGTGGAAGATGATGCGAGGAATCTTCTTTGAGTGAGGGAGATGGCGGTATCTCAGCCGTTGTTCTGAGCTGGCGCCTGTTCCGACGGTAGCGGCGGCCGGCAATTTTTACTTCATAGGAGTGGTTCGGAAGAGTCTTTACACAATTTCCAAGAGACCATTTCGTGTCACCAGGGAGTTTCATCCTAATCGTTGATCTGCCTCTAACGGCATTAGCGGTCGACTTTTCGTGTTGTAGCGCTCCTCTTGGGTAGTTTTTTGCTTTTCCAACTTATCTCTTGTCTGGTGCTCTACTTTTTGCTCCAACAACTTGGTGAGAGTTGGCAACAGTGTTCGTGTCCTTCTGCCCATTAGTCGTTGAACCGGGGAGGTTTCCAGACATAATGACGGGGTATTTCTCCAGTCTAAGAGCGCTAGTAAATGACCTTGCTTGTATGCTAGTTCTTTTTCCAACAATGCTTGACAAACATTGACAGCTATCTCCCCTTTTCCATTAGACTGAGGATAGTGCAAGCTTGAGGTCTTGTGCTCAAATCCACACGTCTTGGCAAATCTTGCAAATTCAGATGAGCTGAATTGAGTCCCTCTGTAAGAAGAACTTCCAGAATGTCATATCTGGCAAACTGAACTTTAAAAAATGTATGGATCACGCTTGCCGACGTGCTTCGTTTAAGTTCCTGTACCTCAAAATAGTTTGATCTGTAATCTACCAATGTTTTCGAAAGAATTGCCACCCCTTGTGTATCGCACTAACGAATAGCTGCATCTCTGGGTCATACTCTGTGACTCGTTTGAACTGTTGTAGTCGTATGGGCGATACAGAAAGTCCATCTTCATGCCGAACTTCTCGTAACGCATTTACTTCAATACTGTCGCGTTTGGCGTCCTCGGTTGTTAGTCTGTAGGCGCTGCTCAAGGCGTCTGCGATTAGCAGAAGTCGGCCTTTCTTGTACTGAATGTCTCGCGAGTAATTGCATTCTTTGTAGTCGCATAGGTGACTGATATATTGGCTTCTCGAACACTGCTTGTAGCGGTTCATTGTCAGACTCGACATGTACGATCTCTCCGCCATATTTGTATTAGTCAATTTTATGACAAGACCACACAATGCCTAACAGTTCTCTCTCGATCTGGACTTATTTACTTTCAACGTCTGTGAGTGCACTTGAAGAGTAACACGGGTTGGCCCTTCTGCATGAGGACAGCTCCTAGACCTGTGTCGGATGTGTAACGCCAATACGCCAATACAAATGACTTTTAGAACATTGTTATCTTTAAACTTAATTATTTAATTTATTCATAGCTTCAAGATATAAAAGTAAACTCAGTGTACATGGTTTCGTTCCCCCGTGAGAGTTATGTATGCGCCGTTTCTACAAACTGTTAGCGTTTATCGTCTGTGAGCCTTTTGTTTTTTTATTCGCCACAGTTATGTAAGGATATTCGTCGTGCTTATTTTGTACATTTTCACTGTTATTAGGTTGCGTACATTTCACTTATAATATTGTAATTTGTGTTTCTTTTCAGTTGAATCGCACACGCTTGCGTACCGGCACTCTTATTTAAGACATTTAATGCGGAATAAAGTATTTTACGGTGGCGGAAAATTGTTGTTCTTCTTTCTGTAGCGGTTTGGGCCTTCTGCAGGATACGCCACACTGAATGGTAAATTCGTCGTTCACGCTGTAGTATTTGAGTACTGGAGATTCGGTTAAGTACTTCTTCACTGTGATAAACGCGACTTTATGCTGCGTCAGCCACTGTCACTCTGCGTCTTTATCTCCTAATCCTCGCAACGGCTGTGTCATTTCGCTCAGACACGGCATGAACTTTAAAAGGTGATTCACCATTCCTTGGAAACGCTTAAGGGCAGCGACGTCGTCTTGCTCAGGTAAGGCGACAATGCCTCAATTCTACGGGAGTCTGGTTTGAGTCCCTCGGGAGTATGCTGGTGTCACATCAACTGTACGTTACCCTGAGCATACTTTACTTTCTGTTTGTTCAGTATTAAGTTCCATTCCTTGCATCTTTGCATCTGGATTGCCATACATGGCAACCCAGTAATTAGACCTTATCTTGCATAGCTTTTTTACAGTTCTGAGTTTAATGACCAGGCCTCAAAATGGTACCTAGGCTGGAGTTGACCTTGTTATAATTCAAACTTCCCTGCTTTTCTTATGTTAATGATGTTGTTCTCACTCTAATTAGTAGGAATTTACATAGAAAAGTAGCGGAGTTTTTTATCAAAATAAGGTCAACTCCAGTCTCACTTTTATACAAAGGTCAGGTAACTATGCACACAATTGTAAATGATAAACTTCGTTTCCAGGCTCCTCTCTCTTCCTCACTCAAGAAAGAACCATGGCTGCGGCTTGCCACGTGTCTGCTAGATTCTACAGATTCCAAAAATAATTGAAGGGAGGGAAACAATGATAAAATGTTTACCTCCACTGAACTCATCTACTGAGCACAGTAGGAGGTGGTAACGAAACATCACTTGGCGCGAGAATGTCTATTTATCTAAAACAAACGCAAAAAATATATAAATGTAAATCCTCTGTTCCCGTGGATAGCAGTTCGCGTCGGTTGCAAAAAAGAAAATTGCTGGAAGACTGCTTATAACGTAAGTGCTATTTGGTAAGGGAAAAAAAATGGATACTCCCGCCCCAAGATACAACTGATATTTATACAAAGACACGTGACTAGGCGCAACCAGGGGATTTTCTCGAGCGAGGAAGAGAAAGGACCCATGAAAAGGGGATATAAAATGGTCAATTTGTAAATTAAATGCCAGAGAGTTTGAGAAAACACCCTTCGCATTTTCCGATTTCGCACTTACTACTTGAGCAACTTCATTTTCATAATTTAATTTGGCATTAAAATTAAGATGGACTTGTTAGGCGCTCAATACACCGTATAAAATTAGATATAATTATATGTGACTAGGAAAAATAAGATGAAAGAAAAATCGCGTAATTTTTCGTGCAATGTTCTGTCAGTGCTGCGCCATTTCCTCAATTTTTCTGGTAAACTATCAGAAGCCCTGGGTCACAGTAGGTACAATTTCTGGCCCCACCTCTGCTGAATATGTCTGTGATTCACTGCGCTTTTTATAGAATTCGTTGATGACATAATAAATAGCCACATTGGTGGCCAAATAACAAACAACATTCTTGTAGACGTCTTTTTTTCCGTATTTCTATGTCGTAGCAAACTAGTGAGATCACAAGCAAAGTGCAGAGCTTTCATTATTTATCAAGACCGGGGAGAAATATCCACATAAGTAAAATCATTACTCGAACGTACCGGCTCTTTAAGAATTCCTTTGATATCTTGTCATTTCTAATAGTTAAAAAGTGACGACTATTTGTGTCAATAGCGATCAACTTGTTTATTATTGTTGTTATTATTATCAATGAAATGTGCTTCTTCACCACAAAAATGGGGAAGCCACGCAAGGTAAAATAAGAGGTTACGTTGTACCAAAAAACAAAACAAAAAAATGGAATGGAATGGCATCTAGTTAAAGGCGAAGCTCCACATACAATTTTATTGAAGAATTGAAAGAGTAATCACTTACTGCTGAGATTTAATTTAAACAGCTATGAGTGACTTATTAAGTAACTCAAACAAATCTGGATATTGGCCTCATTCTCAGTCTATAAACACGCAAAAAAAATTGGCCGAGATCCAGCCATTTTGATCTCGTGCTTTAGTTCGTCAATAACGTGAAAGCATGAAAAGTAATGTATAAGGAACCTTCTGCAAAGCTAAGTAAAGGTAGGTGGAACCTCAAACCAAAGAGAAAATACAGGACGGTGTGCTAGTTTTGAAGACAGCAAAAGGAAAAATAATAATGATAATAATAATGCTGATGATGATGATTCATCAGAATGATATCAAATCGAGAGTACTCAAATATGGTAAACGTTACCCACAGAAAAATGAAGGTTTTGTCATAACAAAATGCTCTTTATAGAAAAAAAAAAAAGGTTTTTTCCTTGAGAGTTCACACAGTAGGCATTCTTAATAATCTGCAAAGTCTGAAATTCGGAGACGTGCTGCTTGAGAATATAAAATCATTACCTAAACCTACAAATTACTAATTCCTTCTTCACAGGGTTATCAATTACTGCTGACATTTCATTTTAACAGATGTGAGTCGCTTATAAAGTAACTCAAACAAATCCCTGTCGAGTGACTAGGCGCAGGACTATATAGTTTTGTGACAGTTACGTGGCGCAATAAACTTACAGCTCTTGTAGACCTGTGAGTCCTGAGAACATCGTTTCTTGGAGTTGAGTTATTTTATTGTCATGGAGGTGTCTAGAAATAAAAGTAGAAGTAATCTTCTTCAAAGCTAAGTTAACGTTGCACTAATTTATCTTAACACTACTTTCAAAAGTAATTTCAGAAATTCCAATAGCCCATTTCCGAGTGGCTGCATGCCTCAGTTACAAAGCGAGTCCTGGTGCACTATCATTGAAATGGAAATGAGTTGCGTATTCTTATGCAAATCAAACTCATTTCCCTGTCAATAGTTGAGCACTAAGATTCACTTCGAAACCGAGACAAAGTGCAACTCGGAAATGGCCCCTTTAACGAGAACAGTGATATTCACTCCGATTTACTTTTCATTAGGGGTCATTCCAAGTATTCGCCGATCACGGCCTTACCAAGAATCCATCACCCAAGAGTAAGATTTATCCAGATCGGCCTAGTCCCCAATAGACTAAATCGGCTAACTCAATGAGGTACCCAACTCAAACCCTTTGGAAATCTATATGTTAGGAAAAACTGTGCTCAAGGACTCGAGTACGGCCCTCGGCCTTCATCGTCGGGCCGTACTCGAGACCCAGGGTACAGTTTTTTGCTGTCTAGACCGACCTTGGCAGGTAAATAATTTTTTTTTTTTCTATGGCCACGAAGCAGGTGCGGTGGACTACTTACTTACTTACTTACTTACTTATCCTCATCGGGCCCCATGAGGACTCTTAAGGCCGGGGGACTAAGACTAAGAAAATTGTCGCCTGTACTCGCACTGTCTCCAATTTTATATTAATCTGTTTTACTTAAGGACGTTCGCGCGAAAATTTTTCAACATTGATTTTTTTCTGAAACTTTTACCACTGTAAGATGATGAGTTAGTTGTGTCAGAAATGTAAAAAAAAATGGGGGTCACCGACTTCGTTTTGGAGAGAACATGCCCGGAAAAACACCCAAAATGTGACAAAATCGGGCTTTGTTAGCGAATAAGGCCAGTGTCTGTAAACCCAAATATATTGCAATTAAATCTTTGAAGTGAAATCTTCTCTGTCAAATATTGTTTAAGTGGACTTATTAAGTGAATTTAGTCAACTGGTGAGGTTCCTTAAAGATCAAGTTCGCATTTAGCGACCACAGTTTCACTCGCCTTGCAGCCGCAAGATGGCAAGATTTTATGTCCCGTGAGCAGAAATCTTGAAATTTTTTTAACTTCCCACATTGATTTTTTGTTCATTTTTGGACAACGTAGAGATAATTGTAAATAAAATCCGTTTCTGGAAAGAAAAATAGGGGTCACCGAACGTCCAAGACCGTTAAATCCAGGCAAAGCTATGGCAATGGCCTTTTGCCCTATCATTTCTCATTTTATTACTTAGCGCGCGCGCTCGTGTATGACGTGGCGTGTGCATTTGCGTGCGCAGTAAGGATGCGCAGAAACAATTGGCGCGAACGTCCTTAAATGCCAAAACACACTTGTTTTATCTATACCGAAAAAAAAAAGTGCATTTGTCTCTTTTTGGTTGGGTTGAGACATTAGCGCGCGCAAACCAGCGTCATTTTGGCGGGAAAAACGTGATATTGTCGTCGTTTTAGTATGAGATTTTGCAAGAATGTCGTTGTGTCAAAACAAGTCAACAACACGGTAGACGTTCTCGAATTTTTTGATCAGAAAAAAGGTTAAATTACCAGAAACAAGAATACACTGCTAACAAAGAGTAAGATTAATCGTGCGTTATGAAGCTTCTGAGTATTTTTTTTTTTTTTGCTAAAAACGGGCAGTCAAATCTCGTACTCGTTCTCGTCCTCGTCCGAAGGAAACCAGAACTGAAAAATGTGCCCCTTGTTATCGCCACTGATCCTAGGTGTACAGTGGATGGTAAAATTAAACTTGAGTCACTTATCGGCTAACTCGTACAAATCCTTGTGGAGTGATCAGGCGCCTAGCAATATAATTTTTTGAAAGATTTTTGGGACAACTATACTTACAGCTTTTGCAGACTTGTTAGCCCTGAGAGAACCTTTTCTGGGAGTTCACTTATTTCATTGTCACTTAGCAAACTAGAAATAAAATCATGAAAAGCAATGCATAAGAAAAGTTTTCAAAGCTACGTTAAAGTAGTACTAATTTATCTTAGTGCTACTTTTAAAGGCATAATTGGCAACATTACGCAACTCTAATTGAGCGAGAACAGTGGTGCAACGAGTCCTAAAGTTTCTTTTTATTTTAATTTAGTTTCGTTCCCAGATTTCGCTGATCTCAATTTCTGATTCATAGGAGAATCGGATAAAAGATTTTTGAATATTCTGGTGATATTGCAAAATACCGTGGATCGGGAAAAACTTGTAATAAAACCCGGATTAGTAAGAACATTAGCTTGAGTTCCCACCAGGGCTGCTAGTAAGGTATAACACCAAACGGTAGCTTCAGTCCAGTTGTCCTTATTAAGCTGCCATCGCAATCATCAGGGATTAGATCTCAGTGCGGTTCAATCAAACAAAAATGGACGGCATTACCATTGGGTATCAATTCATCTTTTTTTCACGAAGTGAAAGTCCCTGAATTAGAGAACGTTTGCGATATCTATGGCGAAAAGGCTCTTAATAATTTTTTGTAAGAGATGGATTAACGCAATTCTATCTTCAGTGAACACATCCATAACTTGATTGCATGGCGATAAACTTGCAATTGTTTTAGCTTTAAGAGTCTGCGTTGGAGAACACACTTTTTTTTAGTCCATTTCTATTCAAATATCTTTTAAAAAAATGAGCATGGAAGGCAACAAAAAACATCCAAAATAAACAGTAAGAAAAATTAAATAAGAACAATAAGAATAAAACGCAAACAGCGGTTACAAATATTTTCTCAAACTGCACAACTTTTTTAACGTTTTAGAGTGCGAGACGAGTGCTAGTCTTATAATCCTCTTTAAATTCAGATCTCGTCCACGTCGAGAGGAGCAAGAAGAGCAATTTAAAATGTGTTCTGATAATCACGAGATACAATCATGCATGTAAAATCATCGCAAGAGTCGATTACACTGCTATTATAGAAGGGGACATTGGGATTTTCGGTTTTGCCGTTTTGGCTATTTTTCAGATCGGTTTTTCGGTTTTTGTGCCAAAAGACTTCGGTTTTTCGGTCTTGGTGTTTATTGCGGTTTGCGGGTTTTTCGTTTTTTAGCATCTGGTTTTCGGTTTTCGTAAAAAATACGAGCGGTTTTTCGGTTTTGTTATCCGATGTGCTTTTTGGGTTTTTCTATTTTGTCCTATTTGGGTTCCGGTTTTTCTTAGATTTGAGCGGCAATTGATCTCAAATAGACTGTTATTTATTTAATCTTTATTTAACCACGGTGCAATTCATCAGGCCCCAGTTGTTCAAAGGATGGATAGCGCTACCCACCGGATAAATCACTTTCCAGTGGATAAACAGTAGCAAAATCAATTGAGTTATCCAGTGGATAGTGATTTATCCAGTGGATAGCGCTATCCAGCGTTTGAACAACTGGGGCCAGCAATATAAAAAAAATATGTACAATTAAAAATTTATAGATAGAACTATGTAAACTACATTAACTACATTAACTATCTTACTCAATATCATACTTTCCATGAATGCCGTGTTTAGAATAATGGCTTAGATAACCTCTTTAATCAGTCGTTTGAATTGATTGAGGGACTCTGCTTTCGTTAGTTCTAATGGCAAACTGTTCCACAAAACTGCGCCACTAAATAGCTAAAGCTGTTTTTTGGAGTAGTTTGTGCGTGGTTGCGCAACATTTACCATATTCACAGAGTCTCTCAAGCAATAACCAGAATCGCGATGGACAATTTTCGAGCAGAGATACTCAGGTGCTAGTCCCTGTAGGGACTTTAATACCATTGTTGCTCTTTCAAATTGCCTTTGAGAGACTAGGGATTTTCATCTTAGGAGTTCAAATAAATTGTTGACATGAGCGTCATAGTTAGAGTAGGTCAAGACACGGGCTGCTCTTTTTTGTAGTCTTTGCAGTTTGTCCTACAAAGTTACTCCACAGTTTCCCCAAACAATATTGCAGTAGTTAAAATGAGGTAGTACTAGGGCCTGATATTTTGAATGTAAGGTCCCATAGGGTACAAGATGCCTGTTTTCACTCACGTGATCAGTAACCTTGTTTTTCCTCCGAAAGAAAAGAAAACGTTTGAGTGATAATAGAGCTCAATTCCCGGAGACGTCACATGAAAACACTCTATGGGGGACGCTTTGTCAAAATTAGAGAGGTTTATATGGATTTTGAACCGTATTTCAAGGTTCATAACTTGGTCTCTAAACATGATCTTTCATGTGGTGGTGTCAGTTCATCGATTAGTTAAAATTTGAAACTCACCCCAGTTCCCTGCTGAATTTCGGAACGGCCAATAGAAATGTTCAATTAGAGAGTTTTGATTGAAGTTTCCAGAGCTATAGCTTTTTGCGATTGCAAAAATGCAATTTTAGAGAGGACTTGTGTGCAAATTCTCCTAAGTTAACTTACTCCATTACCAGCTGCTTTACGGAAAATGAGCTCACAAAGTCCGGGCTCGAGAGAGCGGCAGAAATAAAGCCTATGATGTTAGCTTGTACTATAAGATACGAAGGCTTTAGGCAAGTCGATGACATTCACAAATACTTTGATGAAATAAAGTGTTAGTGTAGTTTGCTCTGTACGCCGCACTTGTCAACATTGTATCGGTTTTCTGACGGTTTTGGCGGATTTTTTTTGCGGTTTTGCGGTTTCTAATACACCCCAATGTCCCCCTCATTATAAGAATGTCACACAATGTCACAATCCGGTATCGTTACATCTCCCCTTTCTCAAAGTCATGTATTCATGACATAATCATTATGCTACACTGGTGGTTTCCGGGTACGGATAGACCTCCGTAATTGTACGGCTGGCTGAGAAGTCACGGCTGTAGGCTGATCGACATGAATAATCAATTATGCGTCGTGGCTTTTGCTGGGAGGCTTTGTTGTCTGTGGAAGATGATGCGAGGAATCTTCTTTGAGCGAGGGAGATGGCGGTATCTCAGCCGTTGTTCTGAGTTGGCGCCTGTTGCGACGGTAGCGGTGGCCGGCAACTTTTACTTCATACGCCGGAGTAGTTCGGAAGAGTCTTCACACGATTCGTGTCACCAGAGAGTTTCATCCTAATCGCTTGATTTGCCTCTAACGGCATTAGCGGTCGACTTTTCGTGTTGTAGCGCTCCTCTTGGGTAGTTTTTTGCTTTTCCAACTTATCTCTTGTCTGGTGCTCTACTTTTTGCTCCAACAACTTGGTGAGAAATCGCAACAGTGTTCGTGTCCTTCTGCCCATTAGTCGTTAAACCGGGGAGGTTTCCAGACATAATGACGGGGTATTTCTCCAGTCTAAGAGCGCTAGTAAATGACCTTGCTTGTATGCTAGTTCTTTTTCCAACAATGCTTGACAAACATTGACAGCTATCTCCCCTTTTCCATTAGACTGAGGATAGTGCAAGCTTGAGGTCTTGTGCTTAAATCCACACGTCTTGGCAAATCTTGCAAATTCAGATGAGCTGAATTGAGTCCCTCTGTAAGAAGAACTTCCAGAATGTCATATCTGGCAAACTGAACTTTAAATGTATGGATCACGTTTGCCGACGTGCTTCGTTTAAGTTCCTGTACCTCAAAATAGTTTGACCTGTAATCTACCAATGTTTTCGAAAGAATTGCCACCCTTGTGTATCGCACTAACGATAGCTGCATCTCTGGGTCATACTCTGTGACTCGTTTGAACTGTTGTAGTCGTGTGGGCGATACAGAAAGTCCATCTTCATGCCGAACTTCTCGTAAGGCATTTACTTCAATACTGTCGCGTTTGGCGTCCTCGGTTGTTAGTCTGTTTGTTAGTTAGTCTGTAGGCGCTGCTCAAGGCGACTGCGATGAACAGAAGTCGGCCTTTCTTGTACTGAATGTCTCGCGAGTAATTTGCATTCTTTGTAGTTGCATAGGTGACTGATATATTGACTTCGTGAACACTGCTTGTAGCAGTTCATGGTCAGACTCGACGTGTACGATCTCTCCGCCATATTTGTATTGGTCAATTTTATGACAAGACCACAAAATGCCTAGCAGTTCTCTCTCGATCTGGACGTATCTACTTTCAACGTCTGTAAGTGCTCTTGAAGCGTAACACACGGGCTAGCCCTTCTGCATGAGGACAGCTCCCAGACCTGTGTTGGATGTGCAACGCCAATACAAATGATTTTAGTATATTGTTCTCTTTAAACTTATACACTTAATTTATTCATAGCTTCAAGATATAAAAGTTAACTCTGTGTATATAATTTTTTCCCCTGCGAGAGTTATTTATGCGTCGTTTCTACAAGCTGTTACCGTTCATCTTCTGTGGGCCATTTGTTTTTTTATTCGCAACAGTTATTTAAGTATATTCGTTATGCTTATTTTGTACAATGTCACTGCTATTAGGTTGCGTACATTTCACTTATAATTTTATAATTTTTGTTTCTTTTCAGTTGAATCGCACACGCTTGCGTACCGGCACTCTTATTTAAGACATTTAATGCGGAATAAAGTATTTTACGGTGGCGGAAGATTGTTGTTCTTGTTTCTGTAGCGGTTTGGGCCGTCTACAGGATACGTCACACTGAATGGTAAATTTCGTCGTTTACGCTGTAGTATTTGAGTACTGGAGATTCGGTTAAGTACTTCTTCACTGTGTTAAACGCGACTTTATGCTACGTCAGCCACTGTGACTCTACTTCTTTTTTTCTAATCTTCGCAACGACTCTGTCATTTCGCTCAGATGCGGCATGAACTTTGAGAGGTAGTTCACCATTCCTTGGAAACGCTTAAGGGCGGCGACGTCGTCTGGCTCAGGTAAGGCGACAATCGCCTCAATCCTACGGGAGTCTGGTTTGAGTCCCCCGGAGTGAGCTGGCGTCCCATAAACTGTACGTTAGCCTGAGCATGCTTTCCTTTGTGTTTGTTCAGTATCAAGTTCCATTCCCTGCATCTTTGCATCTGGATTGCCATACATGGGAACCTAGTAATTAGACCTTATCTTCAATAGCTTTTTTACGGTTCTGCTCTTAATGACCAGGCCTCAAAATGGTACCTAGGCTGGAGTTGACCTTGTTATAATTCAAACCTCCCTGCTTTTCTTATGTTAATGCTGTTGTTCTCATTCTAATTAGTAGGAATTTACATAGTTTTTATCATAATAAGGTCAACTCCAACCTCACTTTCATACTAAGGTCAGGTAACTATGCACACAACTGTTGATTGTGAACTTTGTTTCCCGGCTCCTCTCTCTTGCTCACTTAAGTAAGAGCCATGGGTGCGGCTGGCAATGTGTCTGCTAGATTCTGCAGTTTCCAGAAAATAATTGAAGGGAAGGAAACATTGATAAAATTTTTATCTCAGTAGACAGTTTCGAATATGATATTGCAATATGGCGAGAATGTCTATTTACCTAAGAAAAACTCAAAAAACATACATGTAAGTCCTCTGCTACCGTGCATATCAGTTCGCGTCGGTTGCAGAAAAGAAACTTACTGGGAGACTATTTACAACGTGAGTGCTATTTGGTAGAGAAAAATAAGTGGATTATCCTTCCCCAAGATAGAACTGAATTTTACTGTTGATAAAATTAAGTCAAGGAACCAAGTGCAGATTTGATTTATATACAAAGACATGAGACTAGGCGCAACCACCCAGGAAACGAGGATGTAAAATGGTCCATTTGTAAATTAAATGCCACAGAGTCTGAGAAAACACCCTTCGCATTTTCCGATTTCACACTTACTACTTGAGCAACTTCATTTTCATAATTTAATTTAGCATTAAAATTAAGATGGACTTATTAGGCTCTCAATACACCTTGTAAAATTAGATATAATTATATGTGACTAGGAAAAATAAGGTGACAGGAAAATTGCGTAATTTTTCGTGCGATTTGCTGTCAGTGCTGCGCTATTTCCCCAATTTTTTCGCGTGAAACATCAAAAGCCCTGGGTCACAGTAGGAACAATTTCTGGCCCCACCTCTGCTGAAAATGCCTTAAATTCACTGCTGTTTTTATAGATTTTCGTTGATGACATAATAAATAGTCACATTGGTGGCCAAATAACAACAACATTCTTGTAGACGTCTTTTTTCCGAATTTCTATGTCGTAGCAAACTAGTGAGATCACATGCAAAGTGCACAGCTTGCATTATTTATCAAGACCGGGGAGAAATATCGACATAAATAAAATCATTACTCGAATGCAGCGGCTAATTAAGAATTCCTTCAATATCTTGCCATTTCCAATACTTCAAAAGTGACGACTGTTTGTGTCAGTAGCGATCAACTTGTTTATCATTGGTGTTATTATTAATGGCCCGTAAATGTGCTTCTTTATCACAAAATTAATGGGGACGCCACGTTGTACCAAAAAGCAAAACAGAAAAATGTAGTTGAATGGCATTTAGTTAAAGGTCCAAATACAATTTTACAGAAGATTTGAAAGAGTTACCAGTTACTTTTGAGATTTGTTTTAAACAGCTATGAGTGACTTACTAATTAAGTAACTTTTAAAAATCTGTAAACAGTAACCAGGTGCATATCTTTATACATTTTTTGACCGTTTATTTGGAGCAATAAACTTACAGATCGTGAAGACAATTGAGTCACGAGAACATCTTTTCAGGGAGTTGAGTTATTTTACTGTTATGAAGATTTATTATATGACTCGCTCCGTGAGCGGGCAAGATGAAGCAAATTCTGTGATGTGATTGGCGGGCAAGATGGAGCTATCTTGCCATCTCGGGATTTCTTGCTTGTTCACGCAAGATCAAAGATTATTTTTTGGTATTTTATCCCATATAATCCTTTACTGACCAAACTTGTCCAGTCAAGATGGCTGGATATTGGCCTTCTTCTCGGTCTATAAACACGCAAAAAGAGAACTTGGCCAATATCCAGCCATCTTGACCTCACGCTTTAGATGGTCAATAAGCATGGAAAGTAATGTATAAGGAACCTTCTGCAAAGCTAACAAAAAGGTAGGTGGAACCTCACATGAAATCAAAGAGAAAATCCAGGACAGTGTGCTAGTTTTGAAGACAACAATAATAATAATGATAATGATAGTGATGATGACTATCATAATGATAATGATAATATTATGAAATCAAGAATACTCCAAATATGATAAACGTTCTCACAGAAAAATGCAATTTATAGAATAAAGTTTTTCTCCAGCATTCATTAAGAAAATTCGTCCGAACTTGCGGTAGACACTTCAGCCTAGATAAATGCGAGTTAATCAAATTGTTGGATTAACTGATAGCATCGGAAACCGAAGTTTCCGCGGTCATTTACACCAAACCCGTGCGGGCTAACACGGGAAAGCTAGCCCTACAGATATCTACAGTAAGATAACTAACATGGTCGGTATTACAAACTTATCAGAAATAACCGCTTAAACGGTCCTCGTGTTTCCAACAACATCGGCGGCTTTTTAAACTAACTGCGAGGGACGAAGTTGCTAGCAACACTGATAAGGGTAGGGGGAAGGGGGGAGCTGCAGTGTGAGAGTTAATAGGTAAATTAATAACGCCCTAAGAAGGTGACGTGTCTCCACTATTTTTGCAACTTGTTGTAGCCGCTCCATGAGCGTAAACTAGGTAGCGCTTGGTATGTGTTTTTCCTCCTCAAATTCTTGTACTCATTGGCAAACACCCTAACAAATTATCAGTCCGGAAACGAATCACTATTTACTTTAAAAAATCAAACTGACTATTAGCACGTAGACTGCACGCAGCCGGACATGTAACTCGAAACCCAGCTCAAAACCTAGATATACTCCGTCTGCGCAACAGCTGCCAAAAGCTTGTTCTGATATCTCGCAGTTTACAGGGATTGCTGTACCCCTGTCCGATTGGCTAGAATCTTACGCACTCTGTAATTGGACATTTACTCACTCGCCCTAAAAGATCAGTTTTAAGTTGATTGGCTCCTATCTGAGCAGGAAAACTCGCTGTCGGAAGTTCTTGTTTGTAGTTTCTTGTATTTGTCACTGAGACAGTCCGAAAGCCGTGAACACCAGAAATATTTATGAACTGTTATTGTGTTGCAAAGAAAGAAGACAAAATTCGAACTCTCAATTTCGGCAAGTGTGTCGAACTGTTCCCATCTCTTCGCAAGCAATACCCTTTCATGATTCTTAAATAAACAAAATAAATAAACATGGCCTATTCATTTTTGACCTTTTGGCTGTTGAAATGCAAAGCACTTTTTCTCTCATGCAAATAACGGATGCGTGACTTGCCAAGTAAGTGTGCGTCCAATCCCAAAGGGCGTAAGAATCCATCCAATCAGAAAGGTACAGGAATCCCTGTAAACTCTGAACAAGCTTTTCGGTGCAGTTTCGCAGACTTACTATACCGTTGGTTTAGTCTGTCTGCGACGCAGCTGTTAGCGCGGGACCCGTACACCAACCAACCTATATTTGCTACTCATACGGAAGTCTTCTTGCAATGGTTATTATCGGTTCAATAGAGTGTTTCACGTAGCGTCACGGCGGCCATGTTGGTGTCCTTAAACAAAAGAACGGCGGCGATGTTGGTCTCCCCAAGTGATCTTCTGGGAATTACGCTCTTTTAACGCGCAAATGCTTTCTTTTGTTTCGGTGGAAAAGGAAGGTTACTGATCACGTGAGTGAAAACACTCTATAACACTGGGTTTAAATCTTTTATGTACAGTTCAGCTATCAAACAACGGCATTCATGTATGTTTAATTTCACGAAATACCATCTTCGTTCGATGTCACCGGCCATCTCACCAGACTTGTGTTTCTCAAATTTAAGTCCAAGCACCCATTTCAAATAGCGCTGATAAACAGTATTTAAGTGTAAGCACCCATTTTAAACAGTTAACTCGAAATAATTGCGTGGGTATGTCTTTCAAGGTTAGGATAAGAACTTGTAATAACCATTCTGAGACGACCCCCGTATCGGTGTACGGGTCCCGTACAAAAGGTCACTGCTTTTATAAAAATCTTCTTGCTTGTAAAAAATGGTTACATAAATTAAATTTGGTCAAGAACGTAAAAATAAAAGTACATGAACTTGAAGAAATATTGTTGGCTTCCCAAATTAACTTTTTCAGCCAAAAATCTTATTGAAAGAAACAACATATTTGCTATTAGAGGCAAAAAAACCTTCCTATTTCATTCTGTGCGCATGCGTACAAACAAGCAACACACTCCATGGCAAAAACCACACGCAACTAAATAAAATTCTTGCCCGAATTTCAGGAACAAACCCTTTCCTGAAGAACCTTTCCCTTGAATAATAAAGTGTAAAATGGACAACAACCCTTCTTTCAAGCAATTCTTGACTAACGACAATTAGTCAAATTTCCGTTTGTTGTTGTTGTTGTTGCTGTTTTTTTACCTGAAGACTGTGTAGAGTTGAGCAAAGATAGATGAAATCATAAATAGCCAGACTTTTAGTAAACACGGATCTACTTCCACTAAAGAGTTTCGATTCCTTCTCTCAGTTTGTCAAACCCATATCCAACTAGAAAGAGTTAACAGAGAATTTTCCATTTGGGTCCAGTGTCGTGCACTGCACATAACATTATAGTTAGTAAAATATTAGAAAAACAGCTCACTTTGATATCCGACGGCGAAAAATGCAATTAATGTCGAAGTTTATTGCTTGTCGCATAATCATTTTTCACCGCTTGTGTTGTTTATCCAATTGAAGTTCCATCCTTGAGCAGCATAAAGGTAAATTTTTGTTTAAGGATCCAATAAAACACCATTCGCATTTTCCAACGGATAAAATCTACCTGAATCTACGCATTTCTATAACCCTCTTAAACCTACAGGACTGTAGCAAAGATACGCGGAGAAGACTCTAGGAACAAAGAGAATACTTCGCATGGGAGTGCCAAAAATGACCCAACTACGCAGCTTTTCTGTCTTCCGACGGAGAAAAAAACGGAAAAATTCAACACAGATTTCGACTGGATTGCCATACATAGCAACCCAGTAATCAGACCTTATCTTAAATAGCGTTCTTTACAATTCTGAGCTTAATGACCAGGCCTTAAAATGGCACCTAGACTGAAGTTGACCTCGTTATTATTCAAACGTCCCTGCTTTTCTTGTGTCAATGATGTTGTTCTCATTCTAACTAGTAGGAATTTACATAAGAAAATGAGGTCAACTCAAGCCTCACTTTCATACAAAGGTCAGGTAACTATGCACACAACTGGAAATGATCGACTTCGTTTCCAGGCTCCTCTCTCTTCCTTACTGAAGAAAGTACCCTGGTTGCGGCTGGTCACGTGTCTGCTCCATTTTGCAGATTCCAGAAAACAAAAAACTGAAGGGAGGGAAACGATGATTAAATCGTTGTCTCCACTAAACGCATTTGCTGAGCCCGGAAGGAAGTGGAAATTAAACATCATGTCTATTAGAATGTCTATTTATCTAAAACCAGACTAAAAAAAGGGACATTTCTGGGGACTGAGTGGAGCCAAAAAGCCTGAAATTGAATATTTCTGTGTCACTAGAGCGTTAGGGCCTGGGTTGCAGTAGGTGTTAGAGAGGGATTACGGGTAGTGACTGGTGTATTTAATCTAGGTAGAGCATGTCATTGGTAATTCTAGGTCGACACTGTTTATACGCAATTTTCGAAATCACCCCTAGTCAACAGTCCAGGATTGTTATCAATTTTGATAACCGTGTTACGTCACAACATGGCGGCCGTTGCAGAAATCGGAGGATTCTGTATACACTTCACTTTATTCGTATTTTGTTCGGAACTAGTTGGGTTATCTATCCAAAATTCTATTCAATATGGACAACAAAGGAACATTCTTCGCCTTTGTAAAAGATGGCGGTGGCAGAGCGGGTTGAACGGTTGGAAATGTTAACTGTAAAGTGGGACAGTGCATGAAATTTGATCCCAAAGTCAGGTACGTTTTCCACTTTGTCGTTAGATTAAAGGCACTTGTAGATTTTTCCAGCATTTGCAAAAAATATGTCGATATCTTCAAGTCTTTTACTTGACTTTTCACGTGTTTTTGCTGTTGTGCACGATCTATTAAAAATGTGCAAGGGGGTATTTTGATTTGCGATGTGCTGTTAATAATGGCGCCCATATTTGATTGATTTACTCCTACAAACCTAGGCGTTGAGATGGCGGATGCTGATGCCCACAGGAAAAAAAAAAATGGCAAACTTGTGTAGATTTTGTGGCTCTACAGCGTCGAAAAAGACTGAAAGGCCTAAGAATAAATTCAAGGATGATTTTGAACGATATTTTGGTATCAATTCTGAAAAGTGCAGTGGAAGGCTTAACGCTTTCGTGACAGAAGAACAATGCCTGTCAAAAAAGTGATGGCCGTTGATCCCCTGCAAACTGTAACAAAACACAACTTTAGTTCCATTATGTTTGGATCCAACCTGGTTATGCATTCAATTGCACGCAGCAGAATGGCAGTGGATATTTATGGAAATTTTCATCCGGGTCGTCAGTATAACATTATGAAATCCTGGTTAAATGGTTCCCTGCTATGCCAGAAGGAGACATTCTAACTGCCATAGATAATGATCAGGTTTTGTTAAAGAAGTGGACTGGGTGCAAAGATAAGCATGCTGCATCTTGACATGTGTGTATTATACAGAGGTTGGTACCAATGCATGATGCAGTTTTGCAAAGAGATGAGAAGCTTGCACCAAGGTAATGCAAATGCCACAATTTATAATTTATGAATCCTACCACCTACATTTTGTGATTTTGAATATTTTTTGCAAGTCTCTTCTCTGTTTAAATTGTCCATTATGGGGATTATTTTAATCATTACCAAATCCCCAAATTGGTAGGACTGAAGAGTGACTGAAATGCATGAAGAAACCATTCTTTATCTATTAGCTGTGTTAATAAACATAAAATGTTTTTTTTTTCCTTTTTGTTTATCAACATTAACATTTTGAACAATTATGCAGTACATGTAGCTTAATTAAACCTGACAACTGTCTTTTAGAAAAAGCCTTGAGATTTATTTAGCAGGATTTTTTCTTCAATGTGTAGTTCCATAAAATGTCCATTCCTCCCCCACAAAAGGTGCATTTTGACACCCCTTCACCAATCTGGAAATTCTAATGAGGTTTCTTTGAGTGTTTTGGTCTTTCTGCACCCTTCCTCTCCCTGGAATTTGAAATCCTTTGTGTGTGTGTGTGTATATGGATATTTTTTTTTAGTACGGAGTCTATGGATTTTCAACTTTGCATGTAAATTGAACAAAATATATTTTGATGAAAGATTGTGGACCAGATTTTCTTCACATTGACAGCTTTTTAATGGGGACTGCTTTTCATAATTATAAAATATCTTTTATAAGGAAGATATCTGTTTACAAACATTGACATCAAATTTCTTTTGATATTTAAAAAAGCCAACCACCGAACAAAAGAACCCTTTGTTTCGGCATCCAATAAGGCTCCAGTTGGCACATTAATATTAATAGGTGATGTCATTGATATCCTCACTATATGGCAAGCCGAGCTAGAGTCAATTGCCTGAAAGAGGAGGGGTGGGCTGACTGTTTTCATAATCAAGTAACACATTTGACAACATATGTACTTGCATACTCTTATTTTAATTGAGTGGTTTAATTTTAATTGAACATTTTTATTAATGTTGTTACTTGATCATACTTATTTTAAAATTCATTAACAGTAAATGGCCAAAAAGATTGGAAGAAGCAAAGACTGAAACAGCATCTCCTAGATGATTTCTCTGCCACATCTGATGATGTCATGCTATTGCATAAAGAGGCAAGTAAAGAAAGATTGTCATTGACAAAGTATAATAAATATTATAAAACTTAAAATACTTTGTACATGTAAGAAACACGAACACAGTATCACAGGGCTGGTAACTAAGAGGGTACTTCATTTGGCTAAATCACCGAATACAGTGGATGTTTAATTGTTTAAATTGTTGTTTTGGTCATTTTATGATTTGGAGTTTTGGTGTATTAATTCATCGAATGTGGTTTCTTGCATCTTCATTATTTCGTTTTCATTAAGAGGACTCTCATTTCTATTTTATTTACACTTTTTTTTTAATTTGGTTGAATGGTGTTTCTGTCTAAGGTTTAGTACGTTCTAGAGAAATTAATACTAAAGCCCATTTGAAAGTATCATACATTTCTCTTACTTTGGAACAAAAAAATGATCCTTGAAATTTTGCTCCAAGTTGTGCAAAGACGTGCTACAAACACGTTCGTACGGTAACATGTTTTTGGTATTTAAGCCGTACACACACATACAGGGAGTCATTTCAGCGGCTTTGGCAATATTAATGTCGTAACGTGTAAATAAAACGTAATTTTCCCCTTCGTTGGACCATCGCTTCCTATGCATTCAGCACTGAATTTAAGAGCCGTTTCAAAAACGAAATTATTTACTTACTTTTCTTGTTTAATTTTTATTTTATACAGAATGCCCCAGCTTCGCCTCCCAAGAAAAAGAAGCCGACTGATGACTGATGAAAATATCATGCCCAGTATCGAAGAATAAACAGTGCATTTTAGCTTAACTGTTGTCGTCTCCTTTACTGTGTTATTTCACTCGGAACAGTTGTTAGATTAGGTATTGAAAATAATGCCTCGAAATAACTTTTCCCAAACATTCCACATTCTATGCATTTCACTGTCATATAAGCATTGAAAATTCCTTCCTCTTTGCCCCGCGTTGCACAATATCGTCCGCCATATTGAATTTTCACGCAGTTGGTGATCAATAATGTCACGTGAACGAGAATTTGTGCAGTGATTGGCTAATGGTTTGTTTTGGTAGTGGTTATCAAAATTGATAACAATCCTGGACTGGTCAACAGTTGCTAAGGTTAATGACGGTTTTCAGTTTTGATGAAGCGCAGAGATCTTTAATGTCCGTCTTCAATCGAGCTAACAGTGATTCCGCCGGCACATATCTGAGAGAAGTTTAGAAGCTGATATTCGACGAGTCACTTGGGTTCAAGATGAAGGCAATCGGAGACCAGTTTCGATTTAATATGGAGCTGTCTGACACGATAGAATAAGCCAAGACCCCTTGCCTGGTTAAGTTTTTCTTTTAAGTCAACGAATCTCTGGAGAAAGCAAACCTGGTGTCCTTCTGTCTTGCAAGTCTCATACCTTTCAATGACTAGTTGGCTGTCCAAGTCTAGTCGAAGGTGTAGAGTGATGTCCAATTTTGCTTTTAGTACTACCATGACTGTTTTACCGATGATTGCCGTGATTGCTGATCATATTTTCTTAACCAACCATAGAATTAAGTAGGATCATTTTGAAATATTAGCAACTGGTCGATCAGACATGCATTGCAAAATTGAAGAGTCCCTTTTGATCCGTGATCTAAAGCCAGGTTAAATGAAAACGTTGGCAGTGAGAAACTTTATCCCTATTATTAGCATATTCGTGTCGTTTTATGTCAATCAATTTCGTTAGTTCCCATTCCGTACAGTTGTATTTTTGAATTTAAATTTATCTGTAACTGAATAATAATCACTTCTGGTGATGTATGTTGTAAAATACGAAAACGTTAAGTTTATAAAAGTTATGCATTTCAAGCAAATGTTTGTAACCGCTGTTTGCGTATTATTCCTATTGAGACTCGGAGAACTTGTTTTTGACGTTATTTTTGAATATTTAACATAGCGTTGTATTGAACCGCTTTTTTTGCCCACCTGAGATTATTAATCCCCTTTTCAGTTTCTTTGCAAATCTCAGGAAGAAAAGATTCATACTTGATTTGAGGCACGTTATTTTTTGTCTTTTAACCAAATATAACTGGCGTGAAGATATTTCCACAGCCCTGAAGATCGTTTCTAAGATTTTTTTTGTCAGTTTTGTGACCTCAAGTCTGATTATATATCCACTGTGACATAGAAATTTTCCCTGACCCTTGAAAATTCCTAGCTTTCCCCTGCGTTTTTGGGGACCGAAAAGTTCAAATATTTTCAGTTTGAAATTTTGCTTTTCAGCTCAGTTTGCGGCACTGTGTTTGGTTCGGGGAATATGTTTCCATTTTTCCCTCAGGGTTTTTGGTTTTTCGTATCCGGCAACGCTATTGGTTTGTATTTTCCTTGCTGTATTATCTGGGAAACATTACTTTTTTATTTACTTTAGGTTCGCCAATAGTTGTGGCTTTCATCCGATATTCACGAATGTAATGTTACGACAGCGTGCGGTTGAGACTTCAAAAATAAACCTAATGATATTTCTCTTGCGCCTTTTGCGTGGTGAAGCAGAAAGTCCTTTGCCGTCCGTCGGTTGCAGGAAAAAAAAAACTGGATGTCTACTTAGAGGGTGAGCGCATTTTGCAAAGAAAAAAAAATGGCATTCTCCCTCCCCAAGATAGAATTGAAATTTCGTGTTGATAAAATTAAGGATGGGACCCACCATCAGTGCGGATTCGATATTTATACAAAGACACTTGACCAGCCGCAACCAAGGAACTTACTCGAGCGAGGAGGAGGGAGGACCCTGGAAACGAGGATGTAAAATGATCTACTTCTAAATAAAATGCCAGAGAGTCTGGGAAAACACCCTCCGCATTTTCCGATCTCATACTTACTACTTGAGCAACTGCATTTTAATAATTTAATTTGGCATTAAAATCAAGATGTTGTAAGGCATCGATAGAGAGATAACTGAACGGTATTGATTGGCTATTGTTATTCGCTTCGCTTGGGAGCTTCGAGGATAAGAGGGCCGTATTTCAGCAAGCTATCCTCGCCGGAATTGATATTTTAATGCCTTTAAAGCAAGTGCGCGTGTGCCCAGCCGACGCGCCATGGGTGACCCCGAGACTTAGGACAGTACGATTTCTACTGTGTTCAAGCATTACAAAAATTCAGTAAACCGAGAGGGGAAAACTTGTAGAGCGATGCATTATGAGTCCAGGATACAACATCTAAAGGATGAACATCCCTAAAAGATGAATGAAGCGTCTGAGTGTAGCAAAGGCCAAGAATGGCGATTTAAATAGTCAAATTAATGCGGATCACTTTTCAGACCTTTCCCAAGTGGAGCAGGCTAACTTGGTCAATTGAGCCTTCCATGAACCGTTAGTGGAATATAAGTTGCCACTTCTGCTTGAAAGTCTCTCTGAAGAGAATATTCCATGTGTTTCTGTAGAAACCACTTAAAGGACGCTACTAAAAGTCAACCCCACTAAATGCGCCGGACCAGACATGATCCCGAACTTGCTAGTCAAGGAGTACGCCGATATCTTGGCCTTCCGATTACGGAGATTCTAAATGCTTCGTATAGACAACACCGCCTCCCACCTGTGTGGAAAATGGCCGATGTCACACCCGTGCCGAAAAAGAAACCAGTTCTGGATCGGAAGAAATATTGAGACCTATTTCTCTAACGCCTTGTATCTCTAAAGTGGGAGAACGATTCATTGTAGACGACTATCACAAACCTGCTGTATTAGACGTCATTGAAAGTAGCCAGTATGGGCCCGAAATCGTCAAGTACTTTGGCTTTGATAAACATGATGGATACATGGTCCCTGGAGACTGACGGAAACGGAACGACTGTAAGGACTCTACTCTACTACATTAGTCAACAAGTTACGTAATTTTGCCTTACCACGTGGTATAGTTAGCTGGATCATTGATTTTCTGTCTAATCGAGTTGTTGGTTTTCTTGGACTGTTGACACGCCGTTGAAATGAAAACAAATTTCACTGCCGAGCAGTAGATAACGCGAAATGCACCTTCTATTAATATGGAAATGAAAGCCTCTTTCATTTATTTCGGGAATGTAGCAAAAGCGTTGTTTTGGAATATTGTTTTTCCATGGACGCAGGCCTGTAAGATTGTTAGTAAAGAATACACTTTCCAGGTAAATAATTGATTGGGACTGAAGCCACATACCTCTAAATACAATTTGCAAATTAAGTTTTGTTTTTTGACAAGCAAACATTTCATTTGGCTGTGTAAATTCAAAGAATGGAAGCCGACTTTTTAAGAATACTTACGACATCTAAAATATATTTATAAACTAGAGAAGGCCGATACAATAACACAAAAGAAATGGGAACCGCTATTGCTTTAAACAAAATTGTAAAAAATTAAAAACCAAAAAAAACAAAAAAAAGACAGCACCTTGTTCTCCAACTGTACAGTTAATTCCCATCTAGATCTTGTTGAGTATAAACTGTCACCCCTATCAAAACCAATAGCTCCTCTTTTTTTTACTATTATGTAAACATATTCCATGCGCGTGGGTGTGTTTGTGGGTGTGAGTCTGGGTGGAGAGAGGTGAGGGTGCTCGTGCGTTACATGTAAACATGTCCGGCAGTTGTTGTTTATGTCATTCTTTGTTTAATAGCAATTAAAAAATAATAATAAAATAACAAATAAAAGGAGCAGTTTTTTGAACTAGGTTTTTTGGTTGACCACCGTTATTTTCTTCGAAATTATATTTCCTAATCTCGTTCTATATTGCTTTGCGCACTGAAACTCGGTTCCAAACTTTTCAACTCGAGGCTCTGGGTGCGAAATCTGTTGTCTATGGCCAGTATGGAAGCCACGCGAAGAAGGCCCATACGCAAACAAACGCCGAAAGTGACCAATCAGCAGATGGAACCACCCAGCTCACGCGAGAGCATCGAAGCTTCTCTTAACGCGGAGACTCCATCAACATGTTCAGGGGGAGATACAGCGATTAAATTCTCGCCTACTTGAGATAAAATCTAAGGTTGACACGATCGGGAAAGCAATCGAAGACCTACAAGACTATAGCTACCAGTTTCACGTTAAAATTATAGGAGTCCCAGAAATTGGTTTTCCTGAATCTGCCAAGATGACAGGCGACCTCTGTATTGCCTTGTTTAATGGAATGGGAGCTCATGTGTCATTGCAGGATATTGACATTGCCCACCATGTACAAAGCCACAAACAAAATGGCGGGCCAATTTTTGATCACTTAACTCCAAATCAGCAACAGATCTTTTACGAAGCCAAGAAGTTCAAGGATCGCCATATCTGAGAGAAGTTTAAAAGCTGATATTCGACGAGTCGCTACGGTTCAAGATGAAGGCAAGCGGAGACAATTTTCGATTTAATATGGAGCTGTCTGACACGATAGAATAAACCAAGACCCCTTGCTTGGTAAAGTTTTTCTTTTAGGGTGACGAAACCCTGGCGAAAGCAAACCTGGTGTCCTTCTGTCTTCCAAGTCTCATACCGGTCAACGACTAGCCGGCTGTCCAAATCTATTCGAAGGTGTAGTGATATTCAATTTTGCTTTTAGTATTTTCTAGACTGTTTTACTGATGATTGTTTAATTTCGGAGGCTATACTTAAGAACCATTCCAGTAAGCTCTTGTTAACGGCAAGTTGTCGAAATGTTATGATGAATGGGTTAAGATTAGTGCCACGGGATTTATCTTTAGTGTCATACGTGATGATTACAAGATTCCTTTCTGTGATGTGCATCCACTCGGGCGCCGCCTGACATTCACTTACGGTGAGTTCATGCAAACAATAAACTTTTATTTGACGTTATTTTTAAATATTTAACATAGCAATGTATTGAACCGCTTTTTCGCCCACCTGAAATTATTAATCCCCTTTTCAGTTTCTGTGCAAATCTCAGGAAGAAAAAAATTATGCTTGATTTGATGCACGTTAAATTTTGTCTTTTAAGCAAATATTACTGGTGTGAAGATATTTCTACAGGTTTTTTGTTTGTCAGTTTTGTAACCTCAACTCTGATTATATCCACTGTGACAGAAATGTTTCCTGACCATAGAAAATTCCTAGCTTTTACCTACGTTTTTGGGGACCGAAAAGTTCAAATAGTTTCAGTGTGTAATTTTGCTTTTCGGCTTCTGCTCCGCTCTGTATTTGTTTTCTAAAGTTACTCAAGCCTTTATTGACTTAGTCGGGAAGGAAAGGTACTTCCGTTGTCTTTTTTTCTCGATGACGGCTTTGGAGCGGGATCGGAACTAAAAAAAACGAAGCCAAGATCAGCAGTTTGTCAGTTAACACTAACTTGCTTTAGCGTTGTTTTGTTATTAATGAGGTTAAGTCCCAATGGGAACCAACGCAAGTTACACTTGGTTGGGTATTGCTCTCAATACTTATGAAGGTTCAGAGCGTATGTCTGTTACTGAGCGCAGAATCGCTAAGGTAAAAAGCCACACTGATACTATTTTAGGAAGGCTGGACTGTGTGTGGCTGACATGCCAGGTTTTTCTGGCACCTGTGGTAGGCCAGCATGGTTTACAGACAACACAAACGCTGTGAGTATTGTTCATTACGGCAGCTAATTAAGTGCCTGAACCGCAGCTTCTTTCTCGTCTGCTTCAGATTTAGTTTTTCTCTTTAGATTAAGTGGATTCTCAGGGAATGTAATCTTACCGCTGTTCACTTGAGTAGGTTTTTCGACTTTGACGATTATACGTTTAATGATGAAGTATTCACGATGTTATAGATCAAGATTGGGGCCTCCGATCACCAAGTTGCAAGGTTTTCTTGCAGCTATTATGCTAAATTATAGCCCGCTTTAATTCTAGTTTTTACCATCCCAGGACCGAGGCGGTTGGCGCATTTACTCGAGATTGTTACTAGAACTATATCGGGCTACACTTAGGGGCACCCAACGTCAATTTTCCGAAAATATCTGTTCGGAAGACGATTTGACATCTACAGTTTTCGGAACATCTGTTGTAAAATTTCTTGCTTGCCTGCCTGCCCTAGGATTTTCGAACATCAAAAAAAATGGTATAATTGCCCATTTTAAGGACGGCGCCTACTAATTAAAGATATTTTTGCCCCGGTGTGTGATTATGCAGGAAGTGTAGATCTTAACAAGTGTTATTGAAATCCAAAAAGAAATTGGGGGTAACCACGCATTTTTCAAAGATAATTCATGAATAATATTTGTAAAAAGCTTTAAAATATAAAGCAATGTATAGCGTTCTTTCAAGCCAAGCTACCTTCCTCGTCTCTGGACTCCCTCAAGCTTGTCAATGTTCTTACGTGAATACGGAGACCATACCACACAGCAGTATTCAAGGTTAGACCTTACTAAAGAACAGTAGAGGGTCCTTAGGGCTTTCAAATCATTTAGTCCTTTACAAGTTTCGGTAGTTCCTTCAGTTACGAAACTGGTATTAATGGAAGCCGACGGTGCGCCTTTCACCCGCTCCCTCTGTCAGTGCTCCGATTCACGGATATTTTAAGTCTTAGCTACACAGATCAGAGGAAAGTGGAAACAGACGTTGAGGTCACCGAGGATGGAACTGGGGACCCCTTGCTCCGAAAGCCGCGCACTAGCCAATTGAGCTACGCCTGCAAATGTGGTTTTTGAGGAGGGGGAAAACCGGAGTACCCAGGGAAAAGCCTCTCGGAGCAGACTAGAGAAACAACAAACTCAATCCTGATTTAAATTTACAATCTCTAACAAACTTCACCTAACAAACATGTGAGGTCATGTGTAAATAATCTTTATGGTCTTTCCAACTTCAAAATAGTTTTTCAAAGCACTCTCAAAATCAGTTGAAAATTTCAATTTTTCCCCTACATAGATAAATTGTTTCTTTATTGGCAAGTGGAAACGCCGCTGGATTAAGCTACAGAAAAAAACAGAACATTTCATAGCAGTAACAGCAAATTACGCTACAAGAAAACAGAACATTTCAAAGCAGTAACAACAAATTGTCTCGAATCTTCATTAATCGTTGAAAAATCATGTTTTCTCAACCAACCACACAATAAAATGGGATCATATGTGTTGCTGTTTCGCTCTGAGCCTAATATACAAATTGTTGGTGTTTAAGGTGACTGAACACAGTTTTTAAGCAGCACCTATACTTAAATTTCTGCCATATGTATCAGTGCTGTTTTTCCCTGGAAGCTCAAACCTGATCACTGATAAGTGCTACCACGGAGGTTTATACTTTAGACAGCATTTTACTGGGTTCAAAAGCACCTGAGGGCGACCACTTCTTCGGTTTCCGCATATGTGGTGGTGGATGTGGATTTTTCTTTGGCATGACTCCGGCGTACTCCAGCCACGCGTCAGGTTGCTTACCAAAGATCTTCTTTTTCCGTATATAAGGCTTGTTCAAACTTTTTTTTTTTCTGGGTGGTGTTTTAAAAATATTTTATTCCTTTTAAACACTACGCTTCATACATAGAGAATATGCTTAAGATGCGCAAGACGAATTTACAAAGAGGTGGCTACTGAATAACAAACGTATACAAACGCCAGCCTACAGACTTAAAGAAGAAAAACCCACGTGCGGTAATAATCATGTAGTGATTTACTTGCAGTCATGATCTCTTTAAGAATTTCAACTTTTTGCTCAGATACGAAAAAGTAAGCTTTGGAAATTCACTTCATCCCCGCGGAGGCATGCGCAGAAATGCAATATTTGGCGGTTAGTGAACAGTAGTTTAGTAATCCCCAAGCCTTTGTCCTGCCATGCTAGCCGTAAAGTATTTGGCTTGTGGGTAAATTAAATTTCGCTTGTTCCGTTGTGCCACCAATTTTGGAACAAAGACCAAAACCAGCCGTAATAACGCAACTTGTTCCAACGTAGTGTAGCGTCTGTTCCTCGAAGTTTCGTATTTATTACGTCACATGTAGCGTTTTTCTACGAGACCATCAGGAGACTTCTTAATTCTTAATTGTCGTTTTCCCATTTTTAAATCATTCACGTATCATCAATAGTTTTTTTGTGAACAAAGAAGTTAGTTTTTAAAATTTGTAAATAATTTCGATATATAGCTTAAAATTGTAAATATTACTCATTTTTTGACAGTTGAAATAAAGAGTCATTATGGATGAAGGGAAGGTCCGGGTGGGCAGTATATTAGGGATCACTTTGTTATTTAAACATTGTTTTCACTTCTGTTGTGACCAAAAAAGGTATGAGATAAACTTTTTGAATGTTACTTCTTGTAAATCCTTGGCAGAGCATCTTAGCTTGGTTCCAGCCGCTGCGGTAGGAGGAACAAACACGCTCACAAAAACAGAGGAGTGTATCTGGTGGACAGAATGAAGACAGTGTTATTGCGATCAACAGTCCAAGTAGGGTTGCTTAGGTTTGAATTCCTTTCCATTTCTTTTGGGATTGCAGAAGGAAGACCATAGTATTTTGTAAAAGAAACATTAAAATAGAAATTCCATGTGAAATCATGCAATTCTAAAATATGAATTGCTTTGGAGTTATTTTCCAGGAAGCCTGTGAATCATCTATAATTTTCTTAACCCAAGCTATCTTCCCATGATTTTGAAATCGCACATTTTAAGGCTACCATATTTCCTTTTACCAATTAAGGCGTTTTTTTTTAAATTAGTGGGTATCCCTGCCCAAACGGAATCAAAAATTAGCCTGTTTATTTCTTGGATGTAGCGGTCCAGGAAAGGCAATACAGAGGCACAGTAAATGATCTTGAATGGCCCTTATGTTTCTATGGATACCAATCGTCATTGGCTTGTTCCCGAGCTTCGCGGGCTCCGCGGGTATATAGATTAGGGTGAGCGACAACCCCCAGTCTGACTACCGACTACCCGAGAAGAGACAGCCTAATCTTAAGTGCGCACGCATAAAATAAAAATCAAAGAATCAACAATTTGAGGGCTTAGACATATTGTCAGCGTTTCCTTTCGAATGAAAAAGTTTTTCCCGCCAAAATTCTCACAGCAGTCAATGAAAACTCTCGATTCAAAAACAGCCTTTTATTTAAACTACATATTACTGCTCCGTTAAGATTGTCAGTCCATTTTCTGAATGTGAAAACGCAACTGTACTTAATAAAAACGAACTAAAAGGAAACAAGGGCAAATGATGATATGCACTATTAAGTAGGCTCAACTTTGTCTCGGTCACGTAATTCTCATATGAACGCCCGTTAAACTTGTCTCGAGAAGGAGTGCTGTCTCCGTAACCGAGAACATATCAAAAGAATAAAATACTCCTTTTTTGGTTTGTAAATCTTCTTTTTTTTTCTCCTTCTGGGGCAAAAAATTCGATTGATTTGTGAGAAATTGTATTTTTTTTCCTCTCTTCGAAAATAGTTTGAACCCATCAAAAAGTTGCTCCGATCTTTTACAAACCTTATCTGGGATAAGCTGGTCTTTTAAAATTAACTTTAATGTGCCGACAACGAAAATAATTCTTTTTTGGCCGTGGTCTTATGCATATCTTTTTCAAAATTAACATCTAGACCAAAAACCGTTGCAAACCCATGCACTAGTGTACAAACGATTTCAAACGTTTGCTCGTTAATTATTATTGTCTTGGTCTTGCAAAGGTCACATCGCAGACACATCTCACGCAACTGATTTCTCTCTTGTGCTGTTTTTGAAAATGCTCGCACACGACTCCCTAAAAAAATGTTCAGTGCTTTAATTGACTCTCTGCAAACTTTGGGAATCATATTCTGCACAAATTATTTTGTCAAATTATTTCTCTAGATGAGCCTTTCGGGGGGGAGGGGGGGGAGGGGGATGCACCTCCACGCAATTCGAAAAACCTCAAAGAGAAAGTGGGGCTTTGCGTTTGGAAAAAAAATGAGAACAAATGGAAAATGGATGACCATGGATCGGTATACCACATAACGACCCTCTTGTTTGTGGCCCTTTCGTCCTTCGACGAGAAACGAGATTGCCTTTAAACTGTGAGCTCCCAGTGCGCACGGCAGATAAGGCGCGACAGCAAACATAACAGAGAATTGTACGACCGGTTGTGCTGTAAAATGCGGGCACCCTTTAGATATCGGTGAGTAATACCACTCTCAGTACTATAGCGAAGATATCGTTGACGTCACCTATTGGCACTAATGTGCCAACTAGAGCCTCATTGGCTGTCGAAACAAAGGGTCTTTTGTTCCTGTGGTTGACACATTTGCATAACGAAAGCAGTGATTTTAAACAGATATCACCCAAATGCAGCCTCCATGCATTATTTGTTCGCTGCCGGCGAACGAGATTGAGCTGGCACTGGGAAAAGATGGAGATGGTAACCAAAAATAGAAGACAAGAGATTTGCACGTTTTTAATGTGCAAAATATATAGAGGATATTACACGGTGGCGAGAAGATATGAATCTCATGTTCTCGTGGCAAGAACAATATCTATAGATATTGTTCTTGCCACGAGAACATAAAATTCATATCTTCGAGCCAACGTGTAATGTTCTTTTTATTATATGGATACTAAATATTGAATATTTCCGATTTTATTGTGTTTCAATGTAGTCAAGTTTTAAAAATACGGTTGGCCTTTATAAAAAAAGGCGGGAAAACAAAGGCGGGAATCGTGACGTCATTGAACGATACGACACTCACAAAGGTGACATACGGAAAATACGCCACTCGGGTCCCGGATGAAGTGGCATATGGAATCTACGAGTAGTTTAGTTCCCGGTAAAACACTCTCCTCCATATAATAAAAATAAATATTTCAGGGAAACGGAATGGATATCGAGTTAACTTAATAGTCAACTTGTCATGCTTCCAAAAATGGATGGGGAGCAGTTTTAAACGAAAGTACTACCCTAACCTGCGATCAGGCGTACTTTTCTTTATTTAGAGAGGGTGTGAAAAGGTACGCCTCATACAATTTCTTATCGAGTTGTCTGTCAAGAGTGATGTTATCTTGGGTCATGCTATAAATGTGAGCCAATCACATTTCATTGGAAATTACCTGCATATTGCGATTCAAGGGAAGAGACGAAAACAAAATATAACTCTAGCTGGAATGCCTACGTAGTCAGACTTTATCCAAAACATCAAAGCTACTAGTATTTCTGCAAATCCCGCTATCAATCTGGAAAAGGTCCAGGGGAGAAGCAGAAATAGTTTTTTTGCCTCATTCCTCTAAGGAAATGATAGACCCAGATACTACAGCTATAGTAGCTAGCAGAATTCAAGAGTTTAATATTAAGAAAAGGATAGTGCTTACACAGGACTCCTCAAAAGACTTATCCGTAACAGGATACAAAATGGAATTTTTAGTTCAACCTGTGCAGTTTGTTAGCCCTGGGCCAGTAAGATTTTCTAATGAGGAGAAATCATTAAATGTTGATTTTGAAATTTCTTGATAAGGGAATTATCAAAGAAAGCACATACGAATAGGGGGAATTTATCTCTAATATCTTCCCAAGACCAAAGAAAGATGGATATTACCGCATGATGTTAAACGTTAATTAAAAAGTTAATTAAAAAGCGTTGCGAATTCGGACGTCCTCTGATAATGCGGCGGAATTGTACTTGTGGAGTGAATTCTCTTTGCGTTAATGTGCATTAAAAGGATTCAATCCATACTTGCACTCAATTAACGAGAGCCAGTCCACGGAGAACATCAGAAGTACCTAAAGTTTTGTTGAGGAAAAAACTTACCAATTCATACGCTTGACTAAGGGACTATCATCTGCTCCCCACCTCTTTTTCAAAATGATGAAATCAGTTTCCTCCAAACTCAGAGAAATTGGGCACGTAACAAGTGGTTACCTTGATGACTCATATTTAGTGGGTTACACTTTCTGTAAATGTTAAAACAATGTTAGAGATACCCTAGATTTGGGCATCCTTACCCATGAAGAGAAGTCAGTATCAATACCAACGCAGGTTGTCACTCCGTGGGCTTTCATTGTTTTGAACTCCATGGACATGAGCGAATTCTTACCTCAGGAAAAGCATACGAAACTTCAGCGGGCGGCTCCGGGTCTTCTAGAAAAAGCCACGATAAGGGAGGTAGCACAGGGCATTGCCTTGATGGTTTCCTCCCTTCCAAGAGTTGACTATGGGAATCCCTACCTATGGCGAATTCTACAAACCCATGCAGCTCTCGGAGTAAACAATGTCAGTTTTTTTTTCCTGGTGGATATCAAAGAGGAGTATTGTAACAAGGAAAGTTCACCACATTCTGCTCAGTGACGTCTCCACTCAGGGTTTGGGTCCAAGCTTAAGCAACAGTACCTCAGGGGATGAGCAGGAGGGGGAAGGGGGAAGGGGGAGGGGGAAGATGGTCTGAAAAACAATGCGAATACCACATAAACTTGAAGTCAAAGCAGTTTGTTTGGGTTTGCACACCCTGTGCAGGGAAAGGAAACAGACAGATTTGAAAGAGCTTTCTGACAACACGACCGACCACAGCTGCCTGCATACGCAATAATGGGGCTTCCCACTGCATACCATGTAATAACACGGCAAGAGAAACATGGAATTTGTGCCTGCTGAGAGGTATTTTGGAGGGATAATACTGCTGCTGAGAGGGTATCTTGGGTCTTTGATGATGCTAAAGAATGAGAGGTACATGTAGCTGTTCATATTTTTAAAAGACCGTTTATTTCACAAGTTCTAAAACAAGGCCATTAATAATTCAAAGAGTGCGAAAGTTTTGGACATGCTATTTTGTCTACTACAACCCACGTTATGGTATACTGACAGTTTTTCATACTTTCCCATTTGTTACTGTTCACCATTGTTACAGGGGCATTTTCATGAGTTTTGCCTAAGCTTTAAACAAATGAAATCAAGTTGGCTTTGTTGGTTTTTTTTTTCCTGATACTTAGCTCGGGTGCTAGCTAGAGTGCCCACATGACTTTAAAATTTCGTGGAATCTCAGGGATAGTTGACTGCTGGAATTGTCATAGAAACTTAAACGAGACTTACCTAGAACGTGAAGTTTAATTGCATTTCTTTCAGTCATCTACAGAGCCGAGATTACACGCCCACTCAGGGGTTTTTTATCAACTCATTCCACCCCTTTTTGTAATTTTTACTGTTTTTGGGCCCTCATGTGGCCACTCTGTTTTAAAAATAACTGGTTGCGCGAAAGCGTTATGTTCTCGTGTAATCTCTGCTCTATAGGTGACATTTAGAATATCAATCAAACTTCAGTTTCTGGGTAAGTCTATATTTTTCAATTTGAAAGCAAAAATGAAAGACAGTAGACGATAGTTTTAAAGGCAATGCAGGAAATCTAAAACAAAAGAAAGCAAAAATAATCTGAAGTCAAGAATACTCCAACTTAGGTAAACTTTTCTCACACAGTTTATAGACAAAACATATATATTCTACAGCATTCATCATGAAAATTTTGTTGAACGTATCATAAACTAAATGGTGGAGTTTTTTCTCATGTTATTCAAAATCAATATACTTTTATGATGTTCTGAAGGTTCTCAAATGGAATGGCTGTTTGAAAACTTTAAGACTATTACTCAAAACTGATAATTACGAATTCCTTAGATATCTTGTCATTTCTAATACTTGAAAAGTAACAACTGTTTGTGTCAGTAACGATCAACTTTTTTTAATTTTATGATAGTTATTGTTATCATGAAATGTGATTCTACCTCACAAATATGGGGACCCCACCCAAGGTCAATTAAGAGGTTGCGTTGCACCGAAAAAACAAGAAATAAAGTTGTAGTGGAATGGCATAATAGCTCAGAAGGCCAAGCTGTAAATGCAATTCAATTGTAGACCTGAAAGAAATTATCAACTAGTTCTCAAATTTAATTTAGAACAGCTGTTTAAGTCACTTATAACTAACTCAATAAAATATTTGTGGAGTTACCAGGATCGTAGCGATAAAATTGTTTGAAAGATATTATTTGGGGCACTCGATTTGCATACGTAATTAATATCCTAGGGTACG
This sequence comes from Montipora foliosa, assembly GCF_036669935.1. Lineage (NCBI taxonomy): Eukaryota > Metazoa > Cnidaria > Anthozoa > Scleractinia > Acroporidae > Montipora > Montipora foliosa. The sequence continues at coordinate 209,679 of NW_027179766.1, forward strand.
TGCAAATGAGACTATAAAAGAGGTCACACGTGCTCCACCCCATCACTCTACTCGAGGACGCAAAAGGGAAGAGTTTGGCATTTTGTCTGATCAACCCGACTTACTCGATGGCCGTCGCGGATCATGTTCCTCCCGATGTAGCGGAGGAGGCCATAGCGGAACAACTAAACCCTCCTGCGGAGGCGGCAGTTCAACAAACAGCTGAGGTACAACCGGCTGCTGAAGTTAAACCAGCTGGACTGGCGAATGACGTACGGTAACGTACGAGTTGTTAGTTTTCCCTGGTTGGACTCTTCAGGTCCTTGGTTTGTTGGTCAATTTA
>NW_027179766.1:227500-245000 GCF_036669935.1 Montipora foliosa
TTCATTTTTAAAGGGAATAATAATGTTTCTAAAGTACACAATTAAAAGTAGTATAGGGAATTGGGGGTTTCAGCACACTTTGCAAAGTGTGCTGAAACACCCCAATTCCCATGCTACTTAACATATGTTGTCCAGTATTTGTGGCCCATCATATGGGCGTGGTCACATGGGCGTGGTCATTTTCGGTCTCATATTCTTGGAAATCTATATGTTTTATATTTCTGCGAATCTATGCCGTGGTGTGGCCGTCTTATATTCTGTGATGTCCGTATGCATAACTTGTCATGCCATTGTTATGTATGTACCGCTTGTCATCGAAGCAAGATAATGACACTTTATTAAGCTCATAGCTTCCGATTTGATGCAAGTTGCTTCTGATGGTTTTCATATTATGATGCATTTGCTCGTTGTCGAATAAAACGTTTTTGTAATTTTCATGTTTGATGTTCTTTTTGATGATGTTCTTTTTGATTCCTTTAGCGGTCTTTCCGCCTTTGTCATTGTCTTTCATATATGAATACATTTTCGATCTCAATCCGACGAATTCGGTTATCGGCATGTTTGCCGCCTCATCTTTGAATTTGCCGATTACTTTTTTGTTTGTCTTGTCGAAATATTGTGAATCTTCGGGATAATCACTGTTATCGAATTTGTCTTTATCATTCCAAAAGTCTTGATACGCATCATTGGTTTCAATTTCATAGGTCAAGCTGTCTGTGTCTGTGAATAATAATTTCGCTCTGCTGCCGTATTTTTGTGTAATGTAATTGTAGTGGAAATCATACATCAATGTCTTACTAAGATCTAGGATGCACATACCCACATATGCCGGCCTGTTTAATGTGAGTGTTTCTTTGATTTTATGCACTGCCACTAGATTTTCATTAAAGATCTTCCCACTGACATATGTTGGTTTAGCAGCCATTTTTAACAGTTTGTTTTTATCAGTTACTAATCTGACATCTACTCGCTTTCTAATATTTTCCATTGTTTTTCCAAATACACTGTTATTCATAAGCTTGAAGAAGTCTTTCTCAAAAGCATTTTTAGCATTGGTTCTCTTCTGTGTGTTGAAATCGATGTATTCTTTCAACCATGGTGACTGATTGAACTTTAGAACTCGGTGGGTTTTGGTTACTTTTAATCCGAGATCGGTGTACAATTGTAGGTTCCTATAATGGAGAACGTATTTTTCTTTATTACTCAGTGTTGGTATTAATTTGTGAACTAAACCGGTTGACACACCATGTTTCTTTGCGATATTTTTGGCATATTCGGATAGCATGTCTTTGTTGACTTTGACCTTTTCAGGTGCTAGTGGATAGTCATTATGCAAATCATGTAATTTTTTGGGATATTCCAGATCAACTTCCAGTATCAATCCTTTTTTGCTGTTTTCATTGTATTTGGACAGTTTTATTTTGTTAATTTGCTTTTCTGTCATCCATCTGAATCCGCCAGTTGGTAGATATTGTGACATAGCCCAACCATACAGATTGTTGGCATCAAGATACATGATGTACTTTGAGGGTACCTTTTCATCGTATGTTTTCATGTATTTGTTATTAGCTTTGCCGTATCGATTTGCTATGTAGGATGTACCACCACGCATGCCCTTTTCGATGAATTGAAACATATCAATATCAGTCATAAGCTCCAATTTGATGTTGGTCATCTTTAACATAGCATCCCAGGAAAGCCCAGGAGATGTAAAATAATGACAGGGGTCTAGTTTGTAGTATTGCAGACATGTCTTTCGAAAGTTTTCAAACACATCAGCTAATAGAAGGATGTCAGATTTGAGATACAAGTCATGGTACTCACCCATATTTTTTAGATTGAAAGTGTTCCATACATTTTGAGCATGTTTGTATTGATCATCTGAGATATGCTCATCATTTAATATACTGTAAAATTCTTCTTTTGGTGGTAGCTTTTCATTGAATTTACCGAAGCTATCCATGAAGTCGTATGGATATACTCCTTTTTGTGACATTAAACCAAGTTTGTCCCCTTTGAATTTTTGAGACGTGTATATCAATGCTTCTTTTGGTAGGTTGCTCACCAGTTTATCCAGACTTGAGCTCATAAATTGAAAACTGTCGATGAAAGTCAGATGATTACCAAGCATAAAGGCCATATATTTTTCCATGTTGTTTGGTATGGCATTGATATTCATTTGGCACTTTTCACCTTTTTTGTTTATGTATTCATTTTCTTTTACAATAGCTCCGATCTCTTGCATTATGAAATGACTGTCATACCCACGGAGATTGTGAAATATAACTGGTATTTTACCTGTCAATGCGAAATTCAGGTTACAATCTTTATGAGCGGATCCTCTGTACTTGCCTGTTACATGGCAGTGATCTCTCACTTTCACATCATTTTTATTGTATTTTTTCTCGCATATGTGGCATTTGTCGGCTTTTTGGAATTTTTCCTCATCATCTTTGGTCATTTTCAATGGTTTATTGAAATGTTCTTTCATAACCTTTTTGCAACATCTGACTTCACTCAACATAGCGTTCATGAATTTGTGTACAGCTTTTTCGCCTCTGTAAATTTGTAATGGTTTTGTGTATTTATCATCATAACAACAAACAACCTTGTAGCCAAAACCACAGTCTGTATGCTTCTGGTAAGCCTCTGTGTATGATTTATCATCATTGGGCCTGCATCCATGCATTTTTTCTGTGATGGCTTCGAAGTCTGCATATATTACGAATGGAACTGGCAGTTGTCTGTGTGGATTGTTGAATTTCAATATGTTATTATTTTTGTCAGGCATTTTGATTGCTTGTGCACCATTCACTTGAAAACAGTTTTCTTTATGAGCGGTCAATACTCTTTCAGAACTGAAACACTGAAGACAATGCATGCAAAAATGTTTTTTGTCCTTGTGCTTTGTTGTGTCGTACATGAATTTGTTGAAATCTTTGATTAATACATAGTGCTTGTTTTCATTTTCTGTTATGAGAAGCAAATTCATGCAATCTTCATACTTTTCTTTTGAGACATGGATTGGATATTTTTCTTTGTTTTCATACCCAAAAACATTAATTCTGATCTCATTTTGCTTTTCTATTTTGTTGTATTGTTTGGTGGTCACAGGGAATTCAATTCCTTGGTAATTTAAATTGTTGACAAATGCTTTGTCTGATTTTTTTATTCTTTGGGGATTTTTGTCTTGAGGATTGAGATGTCTTATGTGGCACCACCTGAAGCATTCATTATCCTCATTTTTCATGTTTATCAATCCCTTTGCACTTCTGAGTTCTGTGGGTAGTTTTATATAAGAAGATCCTTTCATTGGTTCGTATTTTACCACATTGAGATAATGATTGTCAACAGATTGAACAGTCCAACCAGATCCTTCTGAAATCCATACAGCTATTTTATTTAGTATGACTTGTTTTGACGAAGATAAAGCCAGTTCGATTTGTGTGTCATTTGTTATTGTTTGTGGTTGACTGTTAAAATAAGCCGTTTTGATGATTTTTTCTTCTCGCCCTGTTTGCTTTTCAAATGTTACTCTAAGTGTTTCAACAAACTTTAGACCTTTCATTGATTTTAATATTTTTTCGATATGGATGGCAACAGCCTTTCTTGTATTTTGCAGTTGCATAAGTGGGTCTTTGCTGTTTTTTATGTTGATTTCATAAGACTTGGTGAACCCTTTTAAAGCTTTGTTCGTTTCTTGTATTATGGTCCTTGGTGATGGAACGGGTTGTTTTTTGGTTCTTGGAGCTGCCACTGGAGCAAAACGCTTCGTCCTTGGAGCGGCCACAGGTCTGTATCCATCACGAAATTCCAATGGAGGTGGAATTATGTTTTCCTCATAATCTTGGACCATTTGCTGCACACTCTTGCGAGGTGCTGGTATTGGTCTTCTAGTCCTTGGTGCTGGAATTGGTCTTCTTGCCCTGGGGGCTGGAACCGGCTTTGTTAAATTTTTTATAATTTGGATTAATTCCAATTTGCTTAGATTTTCAAGATCACTCGTGTTCATATTACTATTAGTTGAGATATTTTTTCTCATATAATTATTTTAAAAGTCTTTCTTTTAAGTGTATGATGGTTAAACACTTAAACGTTAATTTTTATAAACTATATTATGGAAAAAATTGAAATAGAAAAATGTGTTTATTCAGTTCATCCAATTTACGACTTATATGCTGCTGATCAAAATGGCAACATTATTAATATCATAAAAAAAGTACCAACCAAAGGTAGTGGAATACTCAACGGTTATTTGCAAGTTGCAGTGAGAAAATATGGTCACAAACCGAAGACCATGCGAGCTCATAGATTCATCTGGGAATGTTTCAACGGTCTTATACCAGAAGGGCAAGTAATTGATCACATAAACAATGACAAAAAAGACAACCGTTTGTGTAATTTACAGATGCTTAATACACAACAAAATTGTAAGAAATCCGCCAAGAATCGCGATTACACATTTGCTGCTAAAAATCACAAAAACAGAAAATGCGTCAAAGCAACCAACATTAGCACCAAACAAATAACATATTTCAGCAGCATGTATGACATTCAAAAAAGATTAGGCATAAATGCTGGTATTGTGAAAATGGTTTGTGAAGGTCTAAACTATTGCAAATCAGGTAAATCTAAAAAAGACGGTTGTTATTATACATTTGAATACTTCAATCCCGACAAAGAATATGATTGGTTGGACCATGCAATGAATTAGTTTCTGTCAGGATGAAATCGTCTCAAAAACTCGTCTCTTGCAGATTCAGTTTCATCTTCACTGTCAGATTCATCTGGTTTGTATTTTGAATAAGTCTGCTCAATGTCTTGCAACATGTTGTCATCAATATCATTGGGATGCAAGACGAAGCGATTCATTCCATCAGTTATTTTCAACAGCCACGAATCACCTGATTTAACTAATTGCAGTTTCACTGGCGGATAAACAACAGACAACACATTGGAATCAATCAAACATTCCAAAAAATCTTTCAAGTCAGGATTGCCAATTACACAAGTCAAGAATGCACTGAACTTTTTTTCTGGATTCATATATAATAGGTTTCAATAACTTCTTATATGTTTTTTATTACATTCAGCGGTTTTAAAAAATCGCTATGTCTTTGAAATAAATAATACAAACTCTGCATTCTTTTGTCAATATGATTGAACATTTTCTTTATTTCTTTCTTTGGCCCACCTGTCTCCAATGCTTTCAGCAACAATGGCAAACCCTTCGACCTCATAAAATGCATGTATTCAGCATTTGCAATAATAACATCACACATAAATTCAGTGACCACTTTTCGTACTATCATGGTGTCAACTACACTACAACCTTTATAGCTCATGTATATCTATTGTGTTTATTACTTTTAACATGTTTTGATTTACTGTTTTTCATCACAAATTTACCACAAGTATCACAATAATATCTGTTGGGTAAATTTGTGGTGGGCTCATCTTCGTCTTCTGGTTCGTCGGGTTCAAAATTCAGCAAGTGTTGGTAAGACACTAAGAGTATTCCTTCCCTTTTGTTTTTTGCTTCAATAACCCACGGATAAAGTCTTTCATGTTTTTTACGTTTTTTTACATGCCAGTCAAAATAATCAGCCATTTTACCATATTGGACTTCATATCCTGGAAAACATATCTTCATTTTATCCTTGACTTTTGCCATGTCTTCTAAAAACGAATGCCAGATTATCAACTTATACTTTTGTGCATCATTCATACTATATGTTTAGATTTTCCCAACAGCTTTGATGTCCTTTTTAGTCCAGTTTGCTACATTAGACAATCTGTTGAGTTTGTCTATTTGTTTTTGTTTTTTTTCTTTACTCCAATTCTTTTTTCGTGAAAGGTGTTCTATTGCACTCATGACATTATTGTATGCCATATCTTTCGACAACAGATACATCATTTTACAATTGCTAGGTATTGTTTCCAAATAGTTTGGATCTTTTCTTATGTCGTCATCCACTTTATTATACAACATTTTTTCCATACTATATGTTTAGATTTTATTTTTAAACATTTTCTTCTTCTGGCCACTCAGATTCCTGCGAACTGCAGCAGCTTTCTTCAGATATACTTTCTTGCGATGGCGACCAATCGGAATCCGAACCAGAGTCCTGATCACTTTCATAATAAAACCCAAACTTCTCTTCATTTTCGAACTTGTCCATATATACTAGGATTAGATAATTTTTTATATGGTTTTTGGTGCGTTTGTTTCACCACAATTCATATGTTTTCAATGTCTTTCAATGGTATCCAACTGTTGAATTCATCACTGTATCCCTTCCATTTTACCAAAGCTTGTTTCTTTTTATAGTCTCTTCTAATGACTTTATCAATACGAAAAATATCCTGTTTAGCTTTCAATAATTCAGGTTCATAAAAACTGCCTTGTATTTCTTCACCTCTGAGATCTTTTAGTTTGTATGTTATTGGATTAGTGTATTGGATCTTATCAACTGTAAACACTTCTTCGGTCCAATTTGGTGTGTAACCCTTGTCAAACACATTCCGTTTATACTTCGATATTCGAACCTGGTCACCAACCTTGAATTTTGGTTTTTGTTTTAATGTTTCTGTATCACCATATAGATTGAAGTAAACTATACCTTCATTCCTCTTGTTAGATGCTTCAACGGGTGTCATCTTTATGCTTGAATGTTTTGTGTTGTTGTACTGTTTCACTAGTTTGGGCAGCATATCGAGATACATTGTATTACCTTGAACTGTAAACTGTTTCCACATTTTGGATTTAATTGTCCTATTCCACCTTTCAACCACTGAGGATTTCTCTTCATTTTCAGTGGAGTACATATGTATCCCATTTTTGTCTAACAAGTCCTTCAAGTGTTTGTTATAGAACTCCTTTCCCTTATCAACCCATAAATATTGTGGTCTTCTGCCTTCCTTGAATATTGTTTTAAATGCTTCATTGACAGATTCACCTTTCTTATCCTTCAATGGGACAATCCAACCGTATTTGCTGAAAACATCAATAACCATGAGAAGATACCGATAACCTTTATTCCATTTGCTAAACTGTTGCATTTCAACCAGATCACTTGCCCATATTTCATCAATAAGATTTACGATTACACGCCGCCGAGTAAAGTTGCGTCTTATAGATGCATGTAATTCATCTGCTAATTTTTCTTGCCAGTTTTCTTTACCCGACGGCTTTTTCCGTTTTTTGAAACTCCAAGACCTAGTTTCTGCTTTGTATTGATAACATTTCTTGCCAACCAATGCCCCCATTGTCTTTCATTATACGGTACGTTGTCTAAAGCTTGAACCATTTTCCTATCTGCTTTGTTTTTACATTTTCTGTCATCCTTGCAGACGGAATAATCAACATCGTGTTGCATTGCTATTGCATCAGTTTTGCCAGTGGGCATATCATATATTTCCAATATTTGACCAGTTTTAGGGTCATACTTCAGTTGATTTTCTAAATCATTATAAGGTCCTGTGTAATGATGCCCAGGTAATGTCCATCCGCCTTTTGGTTTTGGTAATTTACCAATAGCTTTGTGAATGTCAACAGCACCGCCATCAAGATCTTTTCTGTTTGTTGTGTATTTTTTCTTGGGTCTTATTTTTGTTGACAATTGATCGAGAGCTTCTGATCCCACTTTATGAAGTAGAGGATTCATTTTTCTCAAACCATAATCGATTGCTTTTTTCTGCAATTTTGGGTCTCTCATTAATTCGGAACCATAATATCTACCCATTTCAACGGCTTTTTTGCCAAGATAAGGTACTCCTTTTGTTAGGAACAATTCAGTTCCTGTATTAGCGATATCACCAAATAAGCCCGCTCCCAACGGGCTGTTCAGTTTCCCTGCTTTTTAACAAATTTGGTCTTTGTAATACCACATTCAGCACAAGTGCAAAAGAACATTAGTCTACCATTTTTAGCTGTTTTGTAACCTGAAGGTTCAACACATTCAGTCACTTTCTTTTGTTTGACACAATATGATTTCATAATACATATAAGTTAGATATTTCTGAAATAATATTCGATAAATCTCTCATTTTTCATTGTATCATTTATGTCGAATACTTGTAATAAATCATAATACGAATTACCCTTGTTCATTTCATTCAGAAAGTATAAACAGAAATACCCACAAGTTGTTGTTTGTATGTTTTGTATCTGATTGTTTTGATGTAACAAAGTCAGATTTTTCTTTTTGGCATGATTTACGATCTCTTGAAAAGGTGGCATACCAAACGAATCGAAATAATTGATTAGATTATCCTTAACATAAGTGGCTACCCAATGACTTCCGCTCATATAAGCTGGTTCAAGATTGTATATGAATAACGCCTGTTTATGGTTATGTGGAACTTTTTCATCTCTTGACAGTACATCATTGATTGGTATGTTCAAATATTTACACCATTTTTTCAGATCGTGATTGGACATAGGTATGTTTTTGTGAAATTTTGGTTTTACAATATTGCCCCCAAAATGGGTATGCCATTGAATGGACTGTTTTTTCCCAATAGTAACCCTTTTCCTTTTTTGGTTGAGGATGTTTTTTTTTTTCTACCATTACCAGTCACATATGGCGGATAACTGTAAAATGGAGGGGGCATTCCCATTCTAGGTGCTCCTGTACCATCCTTTTTCGACGAAGGTGGTCTACCTACCCTCGGTGCTCCTTTCCCTGTAAACAGCTTTTTCACCAGATTAACAGCCATAGGAATTCCAACGGAAGCCAACAGAGTTCCTAGAAATCCACCTGATTGTGTTTTAGTCGGTGTTATTTTAACGCCAGATCCTGTTTGAGCCGCATTCATTATGTCTCTTTGCTGTTTGGTTGTAAACATGTTCAGATATGGCATCAGTTGATTGATTGCATTGAAAGGTATCATCATGGGTAATGGTAAAGCACCGCCTTTTTGACCCGATCCTAACAATTTTTTGGCTCCAGCTTCTGCTAAACCACCAAGAGCACTCAACCCAAGGGTTTTACCAATTGCTGGAAGAGCTCTCATACCAAGTGACAATACGGTGCTCAAAAGACTTCCGCCTACTTGTTTTCTGATATTGGTCTTAGCAAGCTTAATGTCCATTCCTTTGTTCAATTGTCGATTTTTTTGCAATCGTTTTTTCACCATTGCTGGAACATAAAGAGTGTCGTTTCCATTGAGAGAATCATTTGTCAGTCTTAGAACAATTGTTTCCCTTTTATGGTAAGCATTACTCAGATTCTTTTTTTGATTATCTGAAAGTCTTACGTTGATTTCATGAAGTTTAGTCATATAATATATGTTATATAATTCCCGTTGCAAATAAATATGTGTCATTTACTTGATTTCATATTACTATTTCAGTTGTGGGCTTAAACTATCACCAATTCATTACCCACCTTGTCAATAACAACCGACTCTTCGTACAATACAACTGCATGGACATTGAAATCTTCTGCACTGTTGGCATTGATTTTGTACCTGAAAATCAACTGTTTAGGGTCTCTTGTTACTTTCTCTGCCTGATATGACAGATCGAAATAGATTAGTGGATACAGGCTGTTATAATTGGCAAGATTCAACTGGGTTCCGGTGTTGTAATCATTTTTTCGCATTGCATAAGACATCAGATCATTGAATATTCTCACTTTGCTTTCACTGTCATATTCTGTTTCTGGGTAGAAAACACCATTGCCATATTCGAGTCTGCATGTTGTTAAATAACTGTTTGCGTTGTTTTCATTTAGTTTGAAGGTATCAAGTATATATGGATTTGCAGTTGCAACTCTGGTTTTAGCCCGTTGTAGATAAACAAAAATTGCTTTGACATTGTCAATACTGGAAGAAATCTGAAAAAAACCACTGACTCTAGCAGGTGCTGACACTGCATACAGTTCACGCTGATATGTCCATCTGTGTTCTTTCATGAAAGAGCTTACAAATTTGTCGTACATACTGTCTTTGGGTGTTAATTTTGGAACCCATAGTAGAAATCTGTTAATCACTACTCTGCCGGCATCTACTCCTCCTGCCATATTGATGAGTTCATTGTCGTTCTGGAGATTCAAATTGAATTGCAACTGCATAGGAACCAACATTTTATCCTGCAACTCTTCAAAAAAACTGTAACGATTGAGAGGTATGATCAAATTCACATCTTTTGCTCCTCCCGTTCCATCATTGTTGGTAGCTTGTGTAAGCACTCTTCTAGATTCATATCCTGAATTAGTATTGGCTGTCGTGCCATCTGTGTCTAAATACCAGAAACTGTTTTTACGGACTGATCTGCTGTAATCATCAGAATATTCCAACAGATTCTTCACAAAAGTGACCTTATGTAGATTGTCAGTATCGTAAACAATTTTCCCAGCACTTTTAATCATCATATGTGCAATCAATGAATGAGATCCGTTTATCACCGTTATTCTATCGGCTGCTGCGTAACCAGCTCCATCTGCTGTTTTTTGTAACTGGAATTGAACCTCAAAATAAGCATTGTACCAATCATAGAAAGAACTCCGGTCGTTGATGGTGAATCTATAACCGTTCTTTTCTTGATGTTGACCGTCACCTGGGGCTCTAATTACATCATCGAGTTGAAAACGCACTAACTCATTTCTTTGCAATAATTCACTTGTTCTAAAAGCCATTTATACTATTGTATTATATAATTTTGCTGTCATGTTATTTATTTGAAAAATCTACGCCTTCTTCCAGATCCTGATATCAATCTATTTAGTATCATATTAGCGCTTTCTTCTTGCTGTTTAATGGGCGGGGATGGAACAATTGCTTTTTGTGTTGTAGCTCCTTTTCTCAAATTTGCCAATTTTTTCATTATTAGGTCTCCTGACTTTTCTGCCACCGTCTTACCAATTTTATCACCTGCATGAGATATCCCCGATTCCAATGCCTTCTTTGCCATTGGCTTAGCAAATTTCTTGAAAACAGACGATGCCACACTCTTCAATGGTTTAAAAATGTTGTCTAAGATAAGCCCAGACCCTTTGTGTTGAAATACAAATTTACCAAGTTTTGGATGGTAAAACCTCTTAAATTCATACGGTTTCATTATACTGTTACATTAGATACTTTTTAAAATCAGTGAAAAAGACGTATCCGCTCCATTTAGATCCACTGATCTTCTTTTTCCATCTGTTATCATGATTCTGATTGATGAAATTGTGGTTTTGTTCACAGGATTAAATGTAACTCTTTGTGGTTCGAGGGTGAAGGAGTAACTTGGTTTTAGTACACTAGTTGAGAATGAATAAATGATGTCTGTTTCTTCGCCGTCAACTAAACTTTCGTTTACCAAATCGCAATGAATATTGAGTACGTCTGTGTCTTGACTGAGATTTGGCACTCTTGGTCCAATATGCGTTCCACTTGCTAATATCTTTTTATCAAAACCGATCAGGTCATTAAAATTACTTGCTCTTAAATCGAGTTGGTAATTTGCAGCTAATGTAACCGTGACTCTGAATGTTGTTTCGTTGAATTCAAGAGTCATCGGATACGTATCACCAGTTTTCGTTAGATTTTTAATATGTCTGTCAAAGTCCGTATAATTCCATACCCCAGCTGGAAAGGTAATGTCCTTAAAAGTTGAACCATTATCGGAGCTGTATTTGATTAATTGATTTTCGTACCCAGCATTGACATTGAACCAAGTGAATGACATGTTAATGACTCTGTTAAGACCGATAACGTATTGCTTATTATTGTCTAGAGTTACAGGTCTGGTGAAATTTGTTGTAAAATCTTCTGGTTTATTATCCCCTTTATTTTTCACACTGTAAGATGATAAAACTATCTCTCGTTCCATTATGTGATTAGGTTACATTAAATTTTGAAATATTGTTTGTATAATTGACCATATTGTGATTTGTTAATTGTTGTCATTTTCAATAATGTGTCCAATATAGAAACACCCATATTTCGCATGTCAATGCTTGTATTACCAGCCAATATCTCACCAATGATCAAATCCAATTTTTTTATGAGTTCTTTCGGTTTGTTGAAAAATATCACATTGCCACCTTTTCTTTTTCTTCTGATTCCAGAACCTTCCATTGTTTTCATTTTGTTTTGATAATGTTTTATGTATTCATTCAGAGTTTTCATAGCGCGATCCACTCTTTTGTTTTCCTCTTGCCTATCAGCTTCCGTTATATTCCCACTTTTGTATTGCTTTGTAACGTTTCCTTTGTAGGCTTTCAATTGATTTCTTTTAAATTTAGCCGCATTGACGATCTTATCGAGATATTTTTTGTTTTTTCGTTCAGTCATTTCTTGTTGATTTATTACCTTTTCAACAGAATCATAATTTGGTATACCAAGATCACCTAATATCTCATTTTCCATATCTTCTTCATCCATTCCATAATCGATCGCATCGTCATCATCATATTCTGGTGGTAATTCTGGTTCTTCAGGAAAGTACTTAGGATCAACATACATCTCTTTTTTCCCTTCCAGAAGATCTTGTAAAGATTCTTCATATGTTGGCGGTTTTGGCACCAGTTGTTTTTCTTGCCGCGGCAAAACAGGTTGTTCAAATAATTCACCAAGATTCATATCTGGAACTTCATCCTCTATATCAATGCCGTAATCAGGAACTTCTCCTTTCTTCAGTGGTCGTTTTTTCCTTGGCAACCTTAAAGCCTGATTACCATCAATAACATCATCTAATTTACTTGTAATTGGTTGAAATACTTTTGAAAATCCCTGTTGACTGGTCTTCTGATCGATATCATGTTTTGTAATTGCATTATGGACATAATTGATCTTGTCCCCTAATTCAGATTTACTCTTTGCGAGTTCTTTCCACTTAAGCAAACTCATTTATTGTTATATTGTTACGTTACATAAAATGGAAATTCATATATAAAAAATAACGTTTTACACTGTGTTGAACACCATGTTGAACACCATGTTTAACTACATCATTTTATCGAAACAATGTAACGATTTAATATAAATGAAGATACCTAATTATGATACTGGCGACGATGTTGTCACAAACTTCACACAACTACATGATTTTATGCCTGATCGATGCTTCCGCATGCTCATTTGTGGACCTTCTGGTTCGGGAAAAACAAACACACTGATGCATATGATTCACAATCTGTTGTATTTTGATAAAATATACCTTTATGCAAAAAACTTAGAGCAGTCAAAGTATCGGAATCTCATGAAAGAGTTCGAACCATGGAGTGAAGAAGCTGGTTATGATATCATTGAAGCAAGCAATGATAAAATAATTCCTGTAAAAAATCTCAATGGTGACAATCAAAAAATTGTGATATTCGACGATTTCGTATGCGACAAAAACCAAAAACCATTAGTTGACTATTTTATACAGGGGAGGCATAAAAACTGCTGTGCCATATATTTGAGTCAAAGCTACTATAAGACACCAAAAGATATTAGATTAAACTGCTCACATTTTGCCATTTATGATTTTCCGAGTACTAATGAAAAAAGTCTCATATGTCGTGAAAACAATGTCTCAAAACAATTATACGAGAAAGCAACTAGAGACCCTTTCAGTTTCATATATATTGACAAACCTGAGAAACAAGTAAAGAAGAATTTTGATGAAACAATATAAATCAATTGTATATGAGTTACTCAAATGGTAAATTACCTGAAGACACTTATTCACATGAAAAAGTCATTGAAATAGTTAAAGGATTGCCTGGTGTTGGTTTTAAACTAACAGATGACGGCGATTATGATATGCAGAATAAAAAACTGAGAAATTTAGATTTACCTCAAACGAATGACGATGCAACTACTAAGAGTTATGTTGATAAAGAGGTTTCTGGGTGTTTGAAAATAGACGGAAGTAATGCAATGACTGGCGCCCTTAATATGGATAATAGACGGGTTGAAAATATAGCCCCCGCTAGACATGGCCAGAGTGACGCTGTCAGTAGTTTGCATCTACATAGCTTTTATTTTGAATTAAATACAAACGACGGAAAGATAGAAGCCCAAAATCCGATCGACATGAAATATAAAAGAATCTCAGGAGTGCAAGATCCAATACTACATTCAGATGCTTCTAATAAATTTTACGTTGACAGCTCTTTTAATTTTAAAGCTGATAAAACGGAGCTGGCTAATTATTTGAAAAAAGATGGAAGTATTTCCGTAACTGGCAATTTTGACTTTGGAAATAATAAAATCAGCAATCTTGCTGAAGGCACTGGCAATTCTGACGCTGTTACAAAACACCAATTGCAAACTGGTTTATCAGCCAAACCGAATGTTAATCAGGTTGTGTTGCGAGATGGTACGCAAGCAATGACTGGAAATTTGAATATAAACAACAACAAGATCATCAATCTTGCTGATCCGACAGGTGTAAATGATGCCACAGGAAAAGGGTACGTTGATCGATTATTTTTGGATTCACTTCGTTTAGACGGTTCAGCTAAAATGACAGGCAATTTGGATATGAACAATAAACGAATAATCAATATAGCCAACCCAACAGGAAACACTGACGCTGTAAATAAACAATACCTTGAAACACACACTACAAACTTGAATTTGCCCGATTATTTGAAAAAAGACGGTTCTGTTATTCTGACTGGAAATTTGAATATGAATAATAATCGACTAACAAATCTCGGAAACGCCACACATAATCAAGATGCCATCACTTTGAAGCAAGTGAATGACGGTATTGCAACTGTTTCTACCGAAAACAATAAATATACAGACGAACAAATAGAAAAAAACAAGAAATATGTAGACGACGAAATAGTGAAGAGTCATATAACCACACATACAAACAGAGAAAATGTGCTGAAATATGCTATGGATGATGGGGAATTTACAGAAGATTATGGAATACAGGATGCCACTTTAACCAACTATAATGACTCACCACATAAAAACAACAAAAAAGCATTTTCATTCAATGTTCAAAAGGCAGCAGATGGTTCCAGTCTGTTTAAAGGACGATTCGATTTTAATCTATTCAAACTGATACGTGACAATTATAGCGATAAATATACTGTGTGTTTGGAAATATATTTCCTGAGAACCGGTTTCGATGTGGAGTTTAATTCATTTCAGGTTACTTTTGAAAAAAGAAACATGAACACTGATAGAACCACTACGGTCAAAACCAACAGAGATTATAAATATTATCGCTTTATCATGAACTTATCACCAAATGGTTCTTCACCAACTATCGAAAGACGGTTATATGTAACTGTTCAAGCAAATTATGACAATAGAAGCCCAACTCTTTTACCATTGTATGCCCTGATTTACGGTATAAAAGGCGAAGCAAAAAACAACCTTGATTTCACAATTTATGATTACAATTTGGCTTATGAGATTGTAAATGATCAATTTTTAATGCATGTGCCAATCAATATGAATGGTAACAAAATTTTAGAGTTATTTGATAAGATATTACCGTCTTACGCCTATGGAACCACTTCAGAATCATCTGGAGGTTGTAATTTTTTAATTTCTACATCAGTGTATCTAACATTTACCAAAATTTATATCGATAAAATAAAAATTTATGCTCCAAAAAGATATCCAACAGATTCGAATCACGATATAACTTTTTATGGAGACAATAGTGTATTTTACAACATAGATTTTTCAACAAGCACAAAACTTACTGTCAATGTCAATCGATATTTTGAAAACATAACAAGCATACGAATAAATTTTGATGATGACGATGGGGATGGCGTAAGATCTTATGGTTACCTTATACAATACAAAACATTACTGATTAATTAAATTATATGATGTAACAGTATATGACATTGTATGTAAAAAATTTAGATGGTACATATCTTCTTGACGACAATGGTGACAGAATTGAATACACCATTGACTATCACTCTGATGATGATTTTACCTATCAAGCTCAAGCTCAACTTTCAGTAAACGATGATGGACACATAGAAACTGACAAAAATCTCATCGCAAAAGCCGCTATAAATGACAATCATGTAGTGGTTAAGTCACAGGTTGGAGATATTGTTCGTTATTCATTCCTGGATCTATGGGTCAGTGAATATCTCAGAATGTATTCCAGTTGCACTTATCAAATGGACAGAGCAGATGGTCAGACTGTAAAAATGGATTCAAGCAGAAAAGTAGAAACAATATATGACAAAAGCAATGAAGAAAGTGATGCAACACAAACAGATTCATCGAAACGGCCTACATTATGCACAAAAGCCGAAAAACATAATGGACGTTATTTCATCAAATTTGGTGGATCACAAAAAATGATTAGTCAAGTTGATATGAATAACGATGCAGTCAATGTATTTATTGTCTACAAATTAAATTCAATAGGCTCATCAAATAGCGGCTGGAACAATGGTCTTTTTGGACATGATAACACAGGATGGGACAAATTTGTTGCTTATAGCGGATCAAATCTTGTGGTGTCTGGAGCTGAGGATGCAAACAAGTGTGTTTATATTGGTCCTGCTGGTACTTTGCAAAGTTTCTTGAAACTGGGAGATTACAGTGAGAATGATCTCGGCGAACTTAACAAATGGCACTGTTTATCTGTCCACTGGGATAACGAATCATCTGTGAAAACTAAAAAATCAAAAATATACTGGAATAAAATACATATTGGGGATTTTACAGCTGACAATCGAGTGGGAGCAATAACAACCGTTTTTGGAGGTCTGGATGCAAACACAGATATAGCACCTCTCAATGGTGATATCGCCTTTTTCTGTGTTTATCTGGATTTCATTCTAGACGAAAAAACGATATTAGACCATCATACCGTTCTGATGCAAAGATACAATATAACGTAATATATATGTATATCAATTTATTGCTTGAATATGTGACATACAATTTTGAAAAAACAAAGGAAAAACATCCAAACATTGACGACAAAATATTAAAATCAGCACTTGTTTATCAATACCTGCATTTTTATCATCTAGAAAGAGACATATCTATGAATGAGATTCTTGAACTCAATGATGGTGAAATTGGTCTTCTTGGACCAGGTAGTGGCTGTCTAACATGGTTACTTGAAAAGATCTTCGGTTGGATTGATATCTTAAATTCACATAGTGTATTACATGATGCTTCCGGGAGGTTTTATGACCACCATAAGCTCGGTAGAGGTTACACTTATGCTATTTCAGAAAAATACACAACTAAACTGATTAAAAGATCACCTTTTTGTGGTCAAGTCAGTGGTATACTATATTGTCTATGCAGACGATTAACAATCTAGACCATATATATGGCAGATCGAAAAAAGAGAATATTCAGCTGGAACCATATTTCAGACAAACTCTCAGAAGATCAGGTCGACGAACTAAAAAGCTATTATAAGGCATACCATAGAAAGTGTTGGGCTTACAAAAAGGCTGTCAAACGCTTCAAAAAATTCAAACTTATTGGTAATACTATTTCTATCATAACTGGTACTGGTGGAATTATTAGTGCTGTTGTAACTGGCGGTATAGCCCTAGTA
>NW_027179766.1:255000-277500 GCF_036669935.1 Montipora foliosa
ATTGCTTTGGAATTGCAGTCTGAGGCCTGTCAAGTACGTTTACTTTTACGATAATTTACTGTCTACTACAGCCTTTTTCGTTCATTTCCCGCGTAATTTCACATCATTTACACGTCGTGTAAAGTACACGATACGTAATGTGCCGGCACCAAGCTAAACAACCAAAAAAGATCCGCCTTATTGATAACAGTGGGTTTGCTAGTTCTATGGAAAACAATACGAAAAGTAAAAAACAAAATTAAAGACTTTAATGACCAAATGCAGTTTAAGGACATGCATTGTTTTATCGAGCTTTGATAACGGAGGTTCACTGTATTGTGATCATATAAAAAAAGGAATTGTTCTCGCATACAAACAGGAATTTTTCGTAACATCCTGACAGTTCTAAGAGTGGAGGACCCCCAGAACTATAAAATAGTTTTTTGTACTCGTATTTCTGAAACTTTCACCTCTCATCTCTATGAAAATTAAAATTTGAATTGTTTCTGGGAATTTTCGAGGTTAAAATAGTTTAAAACCGACATTTCGACCAGTTTTACTGGTCTTCTTGAGGTTGTTTAGAAAATGTTATCAATATGGCGGATCTTTTTTGGTCGTTCCGCTTGGGTCAGTCTTAATTTAGTGGAGTAAATGAAAATTTATCCTCAAGTGCTGACGACCTCTATAAAACCTCGAATTTCGCTATTTCACGTTGTTGTTTTGCTGACGACGGCAAAGAAATGAACAAACGAGAAAAACGCACGTGCAGGGCGTGCAAAGCTATTGTTTTTGCCCACAAAATATGCAAATTTGTGACGCTCTCGTAGCCGTAGCCGTTGTCTTTGCTAAAGCTCTCTTAATCTTTTGAATTTTCAGCTCAAGAACGAGGCATCAAGGGCTAATTTGAATAAAAACGAGAGAACATTTAAATGACGTCCATTTTGGAATAAGGTCTATTTAACTCAGCTGTGTGAGTCACTTCGTAACAAAGTTACACAGTTATTTGTGTCATATTCAGTTAATAGTGTATTTAAGGCAATCCACTTACAGGGAAGATAGACGTGTGAGTCCTGAGAAAGTGCCATTTTGGAGTTGAGTTATTTCATTCTCCATGAGATATCTAGAAATGAAAATAACATTAGAAATAAGCACTAAATTTAAATTAAAGAAGAACAATGCAATTAATACCATTTTAGTTTTAATTGCATGGCGTTTTGTTCTTAGCATTCCCGGATAGACGTTGTACTCGATTATATTTAGACAAGAGCAGTAAAATTAATCCCAATTACCCCAAAAGGAGTCCATGAACTACCCAGACCGATCAAATCAAAGAAAAAAATGGATAACTGTGGATTTGCTAGTTTATGAAAAAAAATAGGAAAATCTTAAAGAAAAAATAGGATTTTACTGACCAAATGCAGTTTAAAGTGATGCATTGCTTTATTGAGCCTTGATGAAGAAAGCTCACTGTACCGTGATCAGAAAGACAAACACGAACTATCTCAGCATGGAAATAGGAATTCATAAACTTTCATAATATCCTGTTTTTATTTACTTAGTAGATATAATTACCATTCCGTTGGAGATACTGTCATTTCGTTGAGTCGAAAATCCATGTTTGTCAGCAGCAATTATTATTATTGTTTTATGTGCTTCTTCATTAGAAAAAGGGATCTTGGCTAAGATCAAATCAAAGGTTCCACAGAAAGAACCAAAATGACAGACTAGAATAACATTTAGTGTTTATCTTGAAAGGCTAAGGTTCAAATGCACTTTAATTTTTGACCTGAAAGGGTTCATTACTGTAAAGACTTTATTTAACTTAGGCGTGTGAGTCACTTTGTAACTAAGTCGCACAATTATTTGTGGAGTGGAAAGGTGCAAAGCCGTGTCATATTTTGAAAGTGTATTTAGGGCAATATACTTACAGCGAATGCAGACCCGTGAGTCCTGAGAAAACGTTTTCTGCGAGTTGACTTATTTTATTTTTATCAAGATATCTAGAAATGAACACAAAATTAGAAATGAGTAGGAAATCTGAATTAAACAAGAACATTAAAATCAATGTCATTTTAGTTTTAATTGCCGTTTCCTTCTCAGAATTCACTGATCGTCGTTGTACTCGGTTCTACTTAGACAAGAGCAGGAAAGTTAATCCCAATTGTCCTAAAA
The DNA here is from genome assembly GCF_036669935.1 of Montipora foliosa. Lineage (NCBI taxonomy): Eukaryota > Metazoa > Cnidaria > Anthozoa > Scleractinia > Acroporidae > Montipora > Montipora foliosa. The sequence continues at coordinate 257,152 of NW_027179766.1, forward strand.
GGAATCCGTGAACGACTCAGAGCAATGAATGAAAAAGAAAAAATGGATAACAGTGGATTTGCTAGTTCTATGGAAAACATTAGGAAAAATCAAAAACAAAATTTTGTGTATTAATGACCAAATGCAGTTTAAAGACATGCATTGTTTTTTCGAGCTTTGATAAAGAAAGTTCGCTGTATTGTGATCATAAAAAAAAGGAAGTGTTCTAGCATGGACACAGGAATTAACAGAGTTGCATAAGATCCTGATAGTTCTAAAACTGGAGGACCCCTAGAACTATAAAATAATTTTTTGTACTCGCATTTCTGAAAGTTTCACCTCTCATCTCTATAAAAATTAAGATTTAAATTGTTTCCGGGAATTTCCGAGGTTAAAATAGTTTAAAACCGACATTTCGACCAGTTTTACTGGTCTTCTTAAGGTTGTTTAGAAAATGTTATCAATATGGCGGATCGTTTTTGGTCGTTCCGCTTGGGTCAGTCTTAATTTAGTGGAGAAAATGAAAATTTATCCTCAAGTGCTGACGTCCTCTAAAAAACCTCGAATTTCGCTATTTCACATTGTTGTTTTGCTTACGACGGCAAAGAAATGAACAAACGTGAAAAACGCACGTGCAGGGCGTGCAAAGCTATTGTTTTTGCCTACAAAATATGCAAATTTGTGACGTTCTCATAGCCGTAGCCGTTGTCTTTGCTAAGCTCTCTAATCTTTTCAATTTTCAGCTCAAGAACGAGGCATCAAGGGCTAATTTGAATAAAAACGAGAGAATAGTTAAATGACGTTCATTTTGGAATGAGGTCTATTTAACTCAGCTGTGTGAATCACTTTGTAACAAAGTTACACAGTTATTTGTGTCATATTCAGTTGAAAGTGTATTTAAGGCAATCCACTTACAAGGAAGTTAGACGTGTAAGTCCTGAGAAAGCGCCTTTTTGGAGTTGAGTTATTTCATTCTCCCTGAGATATCTAGAAATGAAAATAACATTAGAAATAAGCACTAAATTCAAATTAAAGAAGAACAATGCAATTAATACCATTTTAGTTTTAATTGCATGCCGTTTTGTTCTTAGCATTCCCGGATCGTGGTTGTACTCGATTCTATTTAGACAAGAGCAGTAAAATTAATCCCAATTGTCCCAAAAGGAGTCCGTGAACTACTCAGACCGATCAAATCAAAGAAAAAATGGATAACTGTGGATTTGCTAGTTTTATGGAAAACAATAGGAAAATATAAAAGAAAAAATAGGATTTTACTGACCAAATGCAGTCAAAAGTCATGCATTGCTTTATTGAGTCTTGATGAAGAAAGCTCACTGTACCGCGATCATAAAGACAAAGACAATTATCTCAGCATGGAAATAGGAATTCATAAACTTTCATAATGTCCTGTTTTTATTTACTTAGTAGATATAATTACCATTCCGTTGGAGATACTGTCATTTCGTTGAGTCGAAAATCCATGTTTGTCAGCAGCAATTATTATGATTGTTTTATGTGCTTCTTCATTAGAAAAAGGGATCTTGGCTAAGATCAAATCAAAGGTTCCACAGAAAGAACCAAAATGACAGACTAGAATAACATTTAGTGTTTATCTTAAAAGGACCTGAAAGGGTTCATTACTGTAAAGACTTTATTTTACTTAGCCGTGTGGGCCACTTTGTAACTAAGTCGCACAATTATTTGTGGAGTGGAGAGGCGCAAAGCCGTGTCATATTTTGAAAGTGTATTTAGGGAAATATACTTACAGCGAATGCAGACCTGTGAGTCCTGAGAAAACGTTTTCTGCGAGTTGACTTATTTTATTTTTATCAAGATATCTAGAAATGAACACAAAATTAGAAATGAGTAGGAAATCTGAATTAAACAAGAATATTAAAATCAATGTCATTTTAGTTTTAATTGCCGTTTCCTTCTCAGAATTCACTGATCGTCGTTGTACTCGGTTCTACTTAGACAAGAGCAGGAAAGTTAATCCCAATTGTCCTAAAAGGAATCCGTGAACGACTCAGAGCAATGAATGAAAAAGAAAAAATGGATAACAGTGGATTTGCTAGTTCTATGGAAAACAATAGGAAAAGTAAAAAACAAAATTAAAGACTTTAATGACCAAATGCAGTTTAAGGACATGCATTGTTTTATCGAGCTTTGATAACGGAGGTTCACTGTATTGTGATCATATAAAAAAAGGAATTGTTCTCGCATACAAACAGGAATTTTTCGTAACATCCTGACAGTTCTAAAAGTGGAGGACCCCTAGAACTATAAAATAATTTTTTGTACTCGTATTTCTGAAACTTTCACCTCTCATCTCTATGGAAATTAAAATTTGAATTGTTTCCGGGAATTTTCGAGGTTAAAATAGTTTAAAACCGACATTTCGACCAGTTTTACTGGTCTTCTTAAGGTTGTTTAGAAAATGTTATCAATATGGCGGATCTTTTTTGGTCGTTCCGCTTGGGTCAGTCTTAATTTAGTGGAGCAAATGAAAATTTATCCTCAAGTGCTGACGACCTCTATAAAACCTCGAATTTCGCTATTTCACATTGTTGTTTTGCTGACGACGGCAAAGAAATGAACAAACGTGAAAAACGCACGTGCAGGGCGTGCAAAGCTATTGTTTTTGCCCACAAAGTATGCAAATTTGTGACGTTCTCGTAGCCGTAGCCGTTGTCTTTGCTAAAGCTCTCTTAATCTTTTGAATTTTCAGCTCAAGAACGAGGCATCAAGGGCTAATTTGAATAAAAACGAGAGAATATTTAAATGACGTCCATTTTGGAATGAGGTCTATTTAACTCAGCTGTGTGAGTCACTTCGTAACAAAGTTACACAGTTATTTGTGTCATATTCGGTTAAAAGTGTATTTAAGGCAATCCACTTACAGGGAAGATAGACGTGTGAGTCCTGAGAAAGTGCCATTTTGGAGTTGAGTTATTTCATTCTCCCTGAGATATCTAGAAATGAAAATAACATTAGAAATAAGCACTAAATTTAAATTAAAGAAGAACATTGCAATTAATACCATTTTAGTTTTAATTGCATGGCGTTTTGTTCTTAGCATTCCCGGATCGACGTTGTACTCGATTATATTTAGACAAGAGCAGTAAAATTAATCCCAATTACCCCAAAAGGAGTCCATGAACTACCCAGACCGATCAAATCAAAGAAAAAAATGGATAACTGTGGATTTGCTAGTTTATGAAAAAAAATAGGAAAATCTTAAAGAAAAAATAGGATTTTACTGACCAAATGCAGTTTAAAGTCATGCATTGCTTTATTGAGCCTTGATGAAGAAAGCTCACTGTACCGTGATCATAAAGACAAAAACGAACTATCTCAGCATGGAAATAGGAATTCATAAACTTTCATAATGTCCTGTTTTTATTTACTTAGTAGATATAATTACCATTCCGTTGGAGATACTGTCATTTCGTTGAGTCGAAAATCCATGTTTGTCAGCAGCAATTATTATGATTGTTTTATGTGCTTCTTCATTAGAAAAAGGGATCTTGGCTAAGATCAAATCAAAGGTTCCACAGAAAGAACCAAAATGACAGACTAGAATAACATTTAGTGTTTATCTTAAAAGGACCTGAAAGGGTTCATTACTGTAAAGACTTTATTTAACTTAGCCATGTGAGTCACTTTGTAACTAAGTCGCACAATTATTTGTGGAGTGGAGAGGCGCAAAGCCGTGTCATATTTTGAAAGTGTATTTAGGGCAATATACTTACAGCGAATGCAGACCTGTGAGTCCCGAGAAAACGTTTTCTGCGAGTTGACTTATTTTATTTTTATCAAGATATCTAGAAATGAACACAAAATTAGAAATGAGTAGGAAATCTGAATTAAACAAGAACATTAAAATCAATGTCATTTTAGTTTTAATTGCAGTTTCCTTCTCAGAATTCACTGATCGTCGTTGTACTCGGTTCTACTTAGACAAGAGCAGGAAAGTTAATCCCAATTGTCCTAAAAGGAATCCGTGAACGACTGAGATTAATGAAATCATAGAAAAAATGGATAACAGTGGATTTGCTAGTTCTATGGAAAACATTAGGAAAAATCAAAAACAAAATTTTGTGTATTAATGACCAAATGCAGTTTAAAGCCATGGATTGTTTTTTCGAGCTTTGATAAAGAAAGTTCGCTGTATTGTGATCACAAAAAAAAGGAAGTGCTCTAGCATGGAAACAGGAATTAACAGAGTTTTATAACATCCTCATAGTTATAAAAGTGGAGGACGCTTAGAACTATTAAAAAAAAATTTGCACTCGTATTTCTGAAACTTTCACCTCTCTTCTCTATAAAAATTAAAATTTGAATTGTTTCCGGGAATTTCCCAGGTTAAAATATGTTTAAAACCGACTTTTCGACCAGTTTTACTGGTCATCTGCTGCTTGTTTAAAAATTGTTATCAATATGGCAGATCGTTTTTGGTCCTTCTACTTGGTGACCGCACATGACGTATCATGACCATTACACAATGTGTAAATGATGCAACCTCGTTCCCAGGACCTTTTCCCTGGCTTTGGGGTGGGGCGGGAAAAGGCCCTAGGATCGGCCAGTGAATCCTTTATATTGATTGGTTGATCGTTTTTAAATAATTTATGCGAAACTTGGCGAAATAAAGCTAATTTATGCATTATGCCGAAATCAAAATGGCGGAAAGTATGTCCACTCCGACGAAGGTTTCTCCTCGAAATCCAGCTTGCCGACTCTGTGGTGATTCTCATGAGAGTCGCTATATGCTACGAATATTCAGCAAAGCTGGTTCAGGAAAAGATCTGTGTGCCAAAGTCCATAAAACCTGTGGCATAAAAATTTCGGAGGACGATACGAGATCAAAGGTCTTGTGTAGGAGTTGTGTTTCATTCGTAAACAAGATGGAACAGTTTATTCAGAGAGCTCAATCCATAGAGAATACGCTGTCGGATCAAAGCGCAGAATATGCTGTCAAGCGAAGCGTACAGCTTTCACCTTCTTCGCTTCAGCCGTGGAAGCGTTTATCAAGGATTACAATTTAAGATATTTTGATGTTGTAATCATCAGCGAAGTTCAATTCAGTTAATTCAGCACAGATATAAACAAAAAAAGAACAAAATGTTTAAAGAAACTGATCAATGTCATGGTAACAACAGAATTTAATTAAATAACAATAGTGTATTTTAAGAGAGTAATTCAAAGTTTGCAGTGTTTACAATAATTTTGATGATGATGTTCTGATCATGACCAGGGTTCATTTCAGTGCTACATAATTATAGTATTGTGCTCAGATACTGTTCAGTGTCATGGTAACAACAGAAAAAATGAATTATTAATAGTGTGTTTTCAGAGAGTAAATCCAGATATATATACAGCAGTTCACAGTATTTACAATTTGTGATGATGTTCTGATCGTCATCAGAGTTCATTTCAGTTCTACATACAGTTGTATAGTACTAAGCTCAGATACTGATCAGTGTCATGGTAACAACAGAAATAATTAAATATCAATAGTGTGTTTTCAAAGAGTAAATCCAGATATATCTACAGCAGCTCACAGTATTTACAATTGTTATGATGATGTTCTGATCATCTCCAGACTTCATTTCAGTTCTACACATATTATTGTGCCCAGATACTGATCAGTGTCATGGTAACAACAGAAAAAATTAAATATCAATGGTGTGTATAAAGAGAGTAAATCCAGATACGGTATATCTACAGCAGCTCACAGTATTTGCAATTATTATGATGATGTTCTGATCATCTCCAGAGTTCATTTCAGTTCTACACATATTATTGTGCTCAGATATCATACTGATCAGTGTCATGGTACCGTACTTATTCGGCTACAAGCCGAGCTCGGCTATAAGCCGAGACCCCAAACTTCTTACGGAAAAAATCAACTTGATTGACACGAATTGTAAATGCATAATACTCGGCTATAAGCCGAGACCCATTTTAGGTCTTGATGTGTATTATCGGCTATGGAATTTTCCTAATTTAAAATAAAAATTGACATTGACTGAAAAATTATACTCAAAGCAATCAAATCAACACGAAAGATAAGAAACAAACAAGCAACGTGATCGTGACAGCAGAAATAATTAAATATCAATAGAGTGTATTTAGAGAGTAAATCCAGATGTATCAACAGCAGTTCACAGTATTTTCAAGTTATAATGATGTTCTGATCATCATCGGAGTTCATTTTAGTCCTACTTATATTATTGTGCTCAGATATATGTGTGAAAAGATGAAGACAAACTAATCAGTGTCATGGAAACCAGGGCTCAAACTTGACTTTTTAGTCTACTTGCAAAGTGGTAAGAAGTTTTCCTCTAGAAAACCGGTGAGACCACTAGCCAATTATTTCCAAATGTTTGCAAGACATGGATGATTCTAACTTGCAAACATTTACTAGTGGATATTTTTCTCACTTGCAGATTATCAAAATCACTCGCATTTTGTGAGTTTGCGAGCATTAATTTGGAGCCCTGCCATGGCAACAACATGGAAATAATTAAATACCACTGGTGTGTTTTAAGAGAGTAAATCAGGATATTTCTACAGTAGTTCACAGTATTTATATTTTATGATGAGGTTCTGATCATTAGAGGCACTCATTTCAGTTCTACACATATTATTGTGCTCAGATACTGATCAGTGTCATGGTAACAACAGAAATAATTAAATATCAGTAGTGTGTACTAAGAGAGTAAATCCAGATATATCTACAGCTGTTCACAGTGTTCACAATTTATGATGATGTTCTGATTATCATCAGAGTTCATTTCAGTTCCACACAGTATTGTGCTCAGATATAAGCAAAGACAAACTGATCAGTGTTATTTTAACAACAGAAATAATTAAATATCATTGAATCAGTCTTGTGTTTAAGAGAATAAATCACAATCAGTAGTTTACAGTATCTACAATTTATGTTGATGTTCTAATCTTCAGAGTTCATTTCAGTTCAACATGTCGTGAGGAGTGTGCCCAGATATAAGTGAACAGAGCGCATTATGTTGATGTTCTAATCATTGTCGGAGTCCGTTTCAGTTGTACATATAGCAGTGTGTTCAGATATAAGCGAAAAGATTTGAGAAGAACAGGTTTCATCCCATACGCCGAATGATTTCAATAAGTCTGCTTCTGATGCAACAAATTCCACTCCCTCCATAACCTTTGCAGCCAGATCCTTATCTACAGAAATGTCAAATAGCATTGAACCCTCTGATGTCGCTTGGGACTCATGGTCAGAAATTGCACTCTTGATTAACCTTTCAAGGATAGCACGGTTACTGTTAGGTAGAAATCTGACCTTGTTTCTAATAGCTTGGAAGAGATCCTCTTCAGTTCTTTTGAATTTTCCATCGCATATGCAGCAACAGCCCTTTTGTTGAACACTGGAGAATCCAAAGTAATCAAGGAGGAGTTTCCTTTGACAAGTGTCTTCTGATCTGCAATATGATTTCATTGATTCTTCTACATGTTTTTTATTCTTTGCAATGTCAGAGTTATTGTAATAAAGGGTAGCACATGATGAAAGTCCTGTACGGCCAGCACGACCAATCTCTTGCATGTAAGCTTCAAGGCTACTTGGTGGAGTTATATGAATGATGTTGGTTACATAAGGAGCATCAACCCCCATGCCAAGAGCTGATGTTGCAAATAGCACCCTCACCCTCGATTGTTCTTTCTTTATTTCTGATATTATGTCTTTCTTCATGCGACTCGTCTGGGGCGCATGAAACTGTGCAAACAGCCTTGCACTGGGTTCTGATGTTTCTCCAACGCACTGTTTGTCTTTCAATACTCTTTCAAATAAGCCATAAGCATATCCGCAGTATTTCAGTTTTAAAGAAATGATTGTCATTGGGTAGTTTTCTCTTTGAATTGCCAGTTCATTGGCAATGGGTACAAGGATTTTGTCGTAGCTCTGGATGGGCGAATACAATTGAAGTGTTACCATTAACCACATCTTGAGGAAACTTCGTTGAATCTGGGACCACGTGCTCGCTTGGTTCTTGTTGATTTCCGAACAAGTTATCGGCGGGTTCCTTCTCGTATACAGCAAGCTGTAAGACATCAGCGGTTATCCTTCGAGCTTTTAAGACTTTCAGCTGATCTTCAATGATGGAATTTAATGGACATACCACAATAACTATGTTCTTGGTGGTCTTCACAGGAATGAGATGAGGTAGAAGGTGAAAGAGCATTGACTTGCCAAATCCAGTAGGTAGGACTCCAATGACATCCTGACCTTCCAGCATAAATTCGAAACACTTCATTTGAAGAGGTTTTAAATTTAAAGAAGGAAAATTACCGTTATTTAAAGAAAATTCGATTCGACGAAGCACTGACAAAAAGTTTGGTTTACTCGAAGAGGCCGCCATCTTGAAATTTCCGTTTAACGTATGATAATTTAGTACACCCAAGAAATTTGGGTGTTCTGAGATCACGTGACCAGCCGATCCCAGGGCCTTTTCCCGCCCACCCCCAAGCCAGGCAAAAAGGTCCTGGGAACGAGGCTGTAAATGATGCCAAATTGCTTTGGAATTGCAGCCTGAGGCCTGTCAAGTACGTTTACTTTTACGATAATTTACTGTCTACTACAGTCTTTTTCGTTCATTTCCCGCGTAATTTCACATCATTTACACGTCGTGTAAAGTTCATGATACGTCATGTGCCGGCACCAAGCTGAACAACCAAAAAAGATCCGCCTTATTGATAACAGTGGGTTTGCTAGTTCTATGGAAAACAATAGAAAAAGTAAAAAACAAAATTAAAGACTTTTAATTAATAACCAAATGCAGTTTAAGGAGCTTTGATAAAGGAGGTTTACTGTATTGTGATCATATAAAAAAAGGAATTGTTCTCGCATACAAACAGGAATTTTTCGTAACATCCTGACAGTTCTAAAAGTGGAGGACCCCTAGAACTATAAAATAATTTTTTGTACTCGTATTTCTGAAACTTTCACCTCTAATCTCTATGAAAATTAAAATTTGAATTGTTTCTGGGAATTTCCGAGGTTAAAATAGTTTAAAACCGACATTTCGACCAGTTTTACTGGTCTTCTTAAGGTTGTTTAGAAAATGTTATCAATATGGCGGATCTCTTTTGGTCGTTCCGCTTGGGTCAGTCTTAATTTAGTGGAGAAAATGAAAATTTATCCTCAAGTGCTGACGACCTCTATAAAACCTCGAATTTCGCTATTTCACGTTGTTGCTTTGCTGACGACGGCAAAGAAATGAACAAACGAGGAAAACGCACGTGCAGGGCGTGCAAAGCTATTGTTTTTGCCCACAAAATATGCAAATTTGTGACGTTCTCGTAGCCGTAGCCGTTGTCTTTGCTAAAGCTCTCTTAATCTTTTGAATTTTCAGCTCAAGAACGAGGCATCAAGGGCTAATTTGAATAAAAACGAGAGAATATTTAAATGACGTCCATTTTGGAATATGGTCTATTTAACTCAGCTGTGTGAGTCACTTCGTAACAAAGTTACACAGTTATTTGTGTCATATTCAGTTAAAAGTGTATTTAAGGCAATCCACTTACAGAGAAGATAGACGTGTGAGTCCTGAGAAAGTGCCATTTTGGAGTTGAGTTATTTCATTCTCCCTGAGATATCTAGAAATGAAAATAACATTAGAAATAAGCACTAAATTCAAATTAAAGAAGAACAATGCAATTAATACCATTTTAGTTTTAATTGCATGGCGTTTTGTTCTTAGCATTCCCGGATCGACGTTGTACTCGATTCTATTTAGACAAGAGCAGTAAAATTAATCCCAATTACCCCAAAAGGAGTCCATGAACTACCCAGACCGATCAAATCAAAGAAAAAAATGGATAACTGTGGATTTGCTAGTTTATGAAAAAAAAATAGGAAAATCTTAAAGAAAAAATAGGATTTTACTGACCAAATGCAGTTTAAAGTCATGCATTGCTTTATTGAGCCTTGATGAAGAAAGCTCACTGTACCGTGATCATAAAGACAAAAACGAACTACTTCAGCATGGAAATAGGAATACATAAAGTTTCATAATGTCCTGTTTTTATTTACTTAGTAGATATAATTACCATTCCGTTGGAGATACTGTCATTTCGTTGAGTCGAAAATCCATGTTTGTCAGCAGCAATTATTATGAATGTTTTATGTGCTTCTTCATTAGAAAAAGGGATCTTGGATAAGATCAAATCAAAGGTTCCACAGAAAGAACCAAAATGACAGACTAGAATAACATTTAGTGTTTAAAAGGCTAAGGTTCAAATGTACTTTAATTTTTGACCTGAAAGGGTTCATTACTGTAAAGACTTTATTTGAATTAGCCGTGTGAGTCGCTTTGAAACTAAGTCGCACAATTATTTGTGGAGTGGAGAGGCACAAAGCCGTGTCATATTTTAAAAGTTTTTTTAAGGCAATATACTTACAGCGAATGCAGACCCGTGAGTCCTGAGAAAACGTTTTCTGCGAGTTGAGTTATTTTATTTTTATCAAGATATCTAGAAATGAACACAAAATTAGAAATGAGTACGAAGTCTGAATTAAACAAGAACATTAAAATCAATGTCATTTTAGTTTTAATTGCCGTTTCCTTCTCAGAATTCACCTATCGTCGTTGTACTCGGTTCTACTTAGACAAGAGCAGGAAAGTTAATCCCAATTGTCCTAAAAGGAATCCGTGAACGACTCAGAGCAATGAATAAAAAAGAAAAAATGGATAACAGTGGATTTGCTAGTTCTATGGAAAACATTAGGAAAAATCAAAAACAAAATTTTGTGTATTAATGACCAAATGCAGTTTAAAGACATGCATTGTTTTTTCGAGCTTTGATAAAGAAAGTTCGCTGTATTGCGATCATAAAAAAAAGGAAGTGTTCTAGCATGGAAACAGGAATTAACAGAGTTGCATAAGATCCTGATAGTTCTAAAAGTGGAGGGCCCCTAGAACTATAAAATAATTTTTTGTACTCGTATTTCTGAAACTTTCACCTCTCATCTCTATAAAAATTAAGATTTGAATTGTTTCCGGGAATTTCCGAGGTTAAAATAGTTTAAAACCGACATTTCCACCAGTTTTACTGGTCTTCTTAAGGTTGTTTAGAAAATGTTATCAATATGGTGGATCGTTTTTGGTCGTTCCGCTTGGGTCAGTCTTAATTTAGTGGAGAAAATGAAAATTTATCCTCAAGTGCTGACGACCTCTATAAAACCTCGAATTTCGCTATTTCACGTTGTTGCTTTGCTGACGACGGCAAAGAAATGAACAAACGAGGAAAACGCACGTGCAGGGCGTGCAAAGCTATTGTTTTTGCCCACAAAATATGCAAATTTGTGACGTTCTCGTAGCCGTTGCCGTTGTCTTTGCTAAAGCTCTCTTAATCTTTTGAATTTTCAGCTCAAGAACGAGGCATCACGGGCTAATTTGAACAAAAACGAGAGACTATTTAAATGACGTCCATTTTGGAATAAGGTCTATTTAACTCAGCTGTGTGAGTCACTTCGTAACAAAGTTACACAGTTATTTGTGTCATATTCAGTTAAAAGTGTATTTAAGGCAATCCACTTACAGAGAAGATAGACGTGTGAGTCCTGAGAAAGTGCCATTTTGGAGTTGAGTTATTTCATTCTCCCTGAGATATCTAGAAATGAAAATAACATTAGAAATAAGCACTAAATTCAAATTAAAGAAGAACAATGCAATTAATACCATTTTAGTTTTAATTGCATGGCGTTTTGTTCTTAGCATTCCCGGATCGACGTTGTACTCGATTCTATTTAGACAAGAGCAGTAAAATTAATCCCAATTACCCCAAAAGGAGTCCATGAACTACCCAGACCGATCAAATCAAAGAAAAAAATGGATAACTGTGGATTTGCTAGTTTATGAAAAAAAAATAGGAAAATCTTAAAGAAAAAATAGGATTTTACTGACCAAATGCAGTTTAAAGTCATGCATTGCTTTATTGAGCCTTGATGAAGAAAGCTCACTGTACCGTGATCATAAAGACAAAAACGAACTATTTCAGCATGGAAATAGGAATACATAAAGTTTCATAATGTCCTGTTTTTATTTACTTAGTAGATATAATTACCATTCCGTTGGAGATACTGTCATTTCGTTGAGTCGAAAATCCATGTTTGTCAGCAGCAATTATTATGAATGTTTTATGTGCTTCTTCATTAGAAAAAGGGATCTTGGATAAGATCAAATCAAAGGTTCCACAGAAAGAACCAAAATGACAGACTAGAATAACATTTAGTGTTTAAAAGGCTAAGGTTCAAATGGACTTTAATTTTTGACCTGAAAGGGTTCATTACTGTAAAGACTTTATTTGAATTAGCCGTGTGAGTCGCTTTGAAACTAAGTCGCACAATTATTTGTGGAGTGGAGAGGCACAAAGCCGTGTCATATTTTAAAAGTTTTTTTAAGGCAATATACTTACAGCGAATGCAGACCCGTGAGTCCTGAGAAAACGTTTTCTGCGAGTTGAGTTATTTTATTTTTATCAAGATATCTAGAAATGAACACAAAATTAGAAATGAGTACGAAGTCTGAATTAAACAAGAACATTAAAATCAATGTCATTTTAGTTTTAATTGCCGTTTCCTTCTCAGAATTCACCTATCGTCGTTGTACTCGGTTCTACTTAGACAAGAGCAGGAAAGTTAATCCCAATTGTCCTAAAAGGAATCCGTGAACGACTCAGAGCAATGAATAAAAAAGAAAAAATGGATAACAGTGGATTTGCTAGTTCTATGGAAAACATTAGGAAAAATCAAAAACAAAATTTTGTGTATTAATGACCAAATGCAGTTTAAAGACATGCATTGTTCTTTCGAGCTTTGATAAAGAAAGTTCGCTGTATTGTGATCATAAAAAAAAGGAAGGGTTCTAGCATGGAAACAGGAATTAACAGAGTTGCATAAGATCCTGATAGTTCTAAAAGTGGAGGGCCCCTAGAACTATAAAATAATTTTTTGTACTCGTATTTCTGAAACTTTCACCTCTCATCTCTATAAAAATTAAGATTTGAATTGTTTCCGGGAATTTCCGAGGTTAAAATAGTTTAAAACCGACATTTCCACCAGTTTTACTGGTCTTCTTAAGGTTGTTTAGAAAATGTTATCAATATGGTGGATCGTTTTTGGTCGTTCCGCTTGGGTCAGTCTTAATTTAGTGGAGAAAATGAAAATTTATCCTCAAGTGCTGACGTCATCTAGAAAACCTCGAATTTCGCTATTTCACATTGTTGTTTTGCTGACGACGGCAAAGAAATGAACAAACGTGAAAAACGCACGTGCAGGGCGTGCAAAGCTTTTGTTTTTGCCTACAAAATATGCAAATTTGTGACGTTCTCATAGCCGTAGCCGTTGTCTTTGCTAAGCTCTCTAATCTTTTCAATTTTCAGCTCAAGAACGAGGCATCAAGGGCTAATTTAAATAAAAACGAAAGAATATTTAAATGACGTCCATTTTGGAATGAGGTCTATTTAACTCAGCTGTGTGAATCACTTTGTAACAAAGTTACACAGTTATTTGTGTCATATTCAGTTGAAAGTGTATTTAAGGCAATCCACTTACAAGGAAGTTAGACGTGTGAGTCCTGAGAAAGCGCCTTTTTGGAGTTGAGTTATTTCATTCTCCCTGAGATATCTAGAAATGAAAATAACATTAGAAATAAGCACTAAATTCAAATTAAAGAGGAACAATGCAATTAATACCATTTTAGTTTTAATTGCATGCCGTTTTGTTCTTAGCATTCCCGGATCGTGGTTGTACTCGATTCTATTTAGACAAGAGCAGTAAAATTAATCCCAATTGTCCCAAAAGGAGTCCGTGAACTACCCAGAACAATCAAATCAAAGAAAAAATGGAAAACTGTGGATTTGCTAGTTTTATGGAAAACAATAGGAAAATATAGAAGAAAAAATAGGATTTTACTGACCAAATGCAGTCTAAAGTCATGCATTGCTTTATTGAGTCTTGATGAAGAAAGCTCACTGTACCGCGATCATAAAGACAAAAACGAATTATCTCAGCATGGAAATAGGAATACATAAAGTTTCATAATGTCCTGTTTTTATTTAATTAGTAGATATAATTACCATTCCGTTGGAGATACTGTCATTTCGTTGAGTCGAAAATCCATGTTTTTCAGCAGCAATTGTTATGATTGTTTTATGTGCTTCTTCATCAGAAAAAGGGATCTTGGCTAAGATCAAATCAAAGGTTCCACAGAAAGAACCAAAATGACAGACTAGAATAACATTTAGTGTTTATCTTAAAAGGCTAAGGTTCAAATGCACTTTAATTTTTGACCTGAAAGGGTTCATTACTGTAAAGACTTTATTTCACTTAGCCCTGTGAGTCACTTTGTAACTAAGTCGCACAATTATTTGTGGAGTGGAGAGGCACAAAGCCGTGTCATATTTTGAAAGTGTATTTAGGGCAATATACTTACAGCCAATGCAGACCTGTAAGTCCTGAGAAAACGTTTTCTGCGAGTTGAGTTATTTTATTTTTATCAAGATATCTAGAAATGAACACAAAATTAGAAATGAGTAGGAAATCTGAATTAAACAAGAACATTAAAATCAATGTCATTTTAGTTTTCATTGCCGTTTTCTTCTCAGAATTTACTGATCGTCGTTGTACTCGTTTCTACTTAGACAAGAGCAGGAAAGTTAATCCCAATTGTCCTAAAAGGAATCCGTCCTAAATGAAAAAGAAAAGATGGATAACAGTGGATTTGCTAGTTCTATGGAAAACAATAGGAAAAGTAAAAAACAAAATTAAAGACTTTAATGACCAAATGCAGTTTAAGGAAGTGCATTGTTTTATCGAGCTTTGATAAAGGAGGTTCACTGTATTGTGATCATATAAAAAAAGGAATTGTTGTCGCATACAAACAGGAATTTTTCGTAACATCCTGACAGTTCTAAAAGTGGAGGACCCCTAAAACTATAAAATAATTTTTTGTACTCGTATTTCTGAAACTTTCACCTCTCATCTCTATGAAAATTAAAATTTGAATTGTTTCTGGGAATTTACGAGGTTAAAATAGTTTAAAACCGACATTTCGACAAGTTTTACTGGTCTTCTTAAGGTTGTTTAGAAAATGTTATCAATATAGACCGTATTCATAAATGGCGGTCACATTTATAATTCTTTTGTCCACGTGCAAATTAGCCTACCAAGCGTCATTTTAGCGCAAGAAATCTTTTAAATTCACTTTATGGTATCGAGGCTTGGTAGGCTAATTTGCACTTGGACAAAAGAATTATAAATTGACCGCCATTTATGATTAAGGTCTATGGCGGATCTTTTTTGGTCGTTCCGCTTGGGTCAGTCTTAATTTAGTGGAGAAAATGAAAATTTATCCTCAAGTGCTGACGACCTCTATAAAACTTCGGATTTTGCTATTTTACGTTGTTGTTTTGCTGACGGCGGCAAAGAAATGAACAAACGAGAAAAACGCACGTGCAGGGCGTGCAAAGCTATTGTTTTTGCCTACAAAATGGCCGTCCTTGCCGTAAACTGATATGCACAGTATGATCATTCACCGCTGGTCATACGTAGGGAGGCACAGAAAAGTGTCATTTCGGCCCGGGACAGAAAAGAAAAGAATCAAGTGTATACATGAATTTTTTATCCCGGGATGACATTTTGTCCCGGTGCTGAAGACCAGGATGAAATCGTCCCGGCATGAACAAATTTCACCCCGGGATCATATAAACACCAAAAGCCAAATGACCAGACACCGAGGTGAGACTCATCCCGGAATGAAACTCGTCCCGCCCGGGATGAGTTCTCTCATGTAAACAGCACCTAAGTCTAAGCACCCACTTTAACAGTTAGCTTTCAATAAATGCGTCGCTACGTCGTTTAAGGTTAGGATTAGAACTTTTAATAACAATTCTGAGAAGACCCCCGTATGAATATCAAATATAGGTCGGTGTATGCCAATCGCCTCTTGTTTGTGAATAATTGTTGCATAAATTAAGTTTGGTAAAGGACGTAAAAAATTCACCTAAATGCGCAATACATAAGCTTAAAGAAATATTGTCGGCTTCTCAAGTTAACTTCATTTTACACCGGAATGACTAAACAGCAAAAAACTGCTCTCGTGATATTAAATTTCAACCCACGTATGCAAATAGTTAAAATTTGCACAACACAATAATTCCACAAAGGCAGAAAAATCTCACAAAAACCATTTCCAGTCCATAAATTTATTGAAACAAACAAAATATTTGCTATTAGAGGCCTTCTAATTTCATTCTGGGCGTACAAACAAGTAACACATTTCCTGTCAAAAACCATACGAAACCAAGAGATTATAAAGGTAAGAGAAGTAATCCCTCATACTGGCCCTATTCCCATCGTAATCCCTCTTAGGTTATTTTTAGATGATATTTTAGTGGAGGAGATGTGTATGATGTGTATGATGCCACTTTCCGTTTTCAAAATTGAGTTTCATGGCCTGATAAAATTCATTGTCTGCAAGATACAGGTTTCAAACACTGGAATTGCCTTGGAATTGGTTAACTGTCTAGTTTACAGAGATACCAATTTGAAGAATTTCCAATGTATCAAACCGTGTTAAATAATTTTGACACATGCAGATATGTTTACCTTGGTTGCATTGCGTTACTTGTCCATTTTAGTGCGCATTTTCTCATCGTTTTCAATTCTGTCGCTTACAAAACTAACCCTGTCAAGATACAGTTTGCAATCATATATCATGGAAATCGGTTAACTGTATAATTCACTCTGATACCAATTTTACGATTGTCTAATGTAGGAAACCGTGTTAAATAATTTTGTAAGAGGGAGCTATATTTTACGCGTTCGTTGCAAATTGACTTCAATTCGATCTTACGGTTTTAAAAATTCTTATCGTGCGGTCAATTGAAATTTTCCTGTCATGTGTGGTACTGTTTGAAAGCGTTAGCTGTCTAATTTATGAATATCATAGAATTAAGTCACCATAGTTTAAGTCCGCTAAGAAAATCCAGAACGCGTTGACAAGTCAGGAATATGTTACTTGGTGACTTGATATTTCATTGTGTACAAAATTCTGTCGCCTATAAAACTCGTTACTTTGAAGATAAAATATGCATAGATATATAATTCAAATAGCTTAACTGTGTTGTTTACAGTGACACCAATTTCAACACTGTCCAATGTACGAAACCGAGTTTAATAATTTTGAAAGATGCAGGTATATAAAACATGCGTGCTTTGCTAATTGACTTCCATTCGATACCACTTGTTCATACATTAATATTTTTATCGCACTGTCTGTTCAAGTTTTCTTTTCATGTCTGATATCTGTCTAATTTATGAATATCTAAGAATTAAGTCGTCATATTTTAATCCCGCGAAGAAAATCAAGAACGCGTTAACCAAGTCAGCGATATATTACTTGTTGACTGTAGTTTGCGAATTGCCAATGTTTACAAAATTCTGTCGCTTATAAAACTCGATCCTTTCAAGATACAGGCTTCAAACATCAATAACTGAAATCGCTTAATTGTCTAGTTTTCAATGATACCACATCAAGGTTGTGCCATATACGAAACCGTGTTAAATCTTTTTTTAAGGAGACAGCTATATTTAACATACGTGCTTTGCAAATTTACTTGAATCCGATAACACGGGTTCAAAAATTTTTATCGGACGCTTGATTCAAGTTTTCCTTTCATGTTTGGTACTGTTGTAGAGCTCTATCTGTCTACTTTATCACCATATAAGAATTAAGTCATCATATTTTAATCCCGCAAAGGAAACCGAGAATGCGTTTATTGAAGTCAGAGAGATCGTACTTATCGACTATAGTCTTCCATTTGCCATTCTGTACAAAATCCTGTCGGTTACATAACTCGTTCCTTCCAAGATACAGGTTTCAAAATATAAGTCGTTGTACTCGCTTAAATCTGTAGTCAACAAGTCACTTTCGTCTACAAAATGTATATACGCGTTTGTCTCAACATCCTCCGCCATTTTTGTTTGATGGTAAATCGCGAACGACGCGAATCATTGCGTGGGAATTCGATCAGCTGTCAACATTGGTAAAAATAGGGACATGTGATTGGCTATCAGTTAACCCTCGTGGGAATACCGGATCTCGCAGAAGACCTAAAAATAACTTAAAGAGGGATTACGATGGGAATAGGGCCAGTATGAGGGATTACTTCTCTTACCTTCATATTTTCTTGACGAAACTAAATACATTTCTCAGAGGAGTTTAGGAACGAACTCTCTTCTAAAGAACCTTTCCCTTGAATAATGAAGCACAAAATGGACAACAAGCTTTCTTTCAAAGAATTCTTCACTAACGAGAATTAGTCAAATTACCAATGTGTTTTTTCTTTTTGCCAGAAAGCACAGACTGTTCACATGCTAAAGTTAGCAAACATGCATGTGTCCTCTGACAGCTGTACGTTCCAGTTGATATCATTGTTAAAACTAACCACTCCGCTGTTATCTTTAGTTGCCTATGAAGATTTACGATCGTGTTCAGTTACCATTCTCAGAAAATACATAAGGAGAACAGAATCTTTAAGAGGGTCAGAATCACAACTTCAGATAAGTTATACCAAGCCTCACAGTTCCACAGCCCTAGAGCTGCTGCATTATCCCCAGCCAGTAGTTTCGGTAGATGAACTATTGAAAACAGCAGATTGATTTTCAGAATCCACCTTTTCCAGGGTTTATTAGAAGCCTCTACTTTAGAAGCCACTATTTGGGCCTAGTGTGCAATTGACAACTGAAAATGCACTTAAGTGTAATGCGGCTCACAAGAAAATAAAAGTATGGTTAGAGTCAGATGTGTGGTTTTTCTTCTCTTACTGCACGTAGATTGCTTCGAAATCTCATGGGATCTTTGGGTATGGAAGCCAGGTCCCTCTTTGCTCTTAGGTATTCACGGGTCCTTACCTTACACAATTACGAGATTACGTGAAATTGACTTGAAGTCACGTGCGATCGCGTAATTTGCTCATTCCTGCGTAATCCCACTTTTGCACTCTATTTGAAAACTACGCAGATATTAGCGATATTGTTTCGTAAGTAAACTCTTTGAAAACAGTTCAAAACACGCCATTTATATCGACTTCGATTTATGAATACTCTAAAAATGAGCGATCAGGCCTTGGATGCGCAGGGAGCTCGAGTATTGTACTGGTTTCAAATGTAAAGCACTTATAATAACAATTGGCTCATGAAAACTGGCCGATTGTAGTCCGTGATATATGTGTTACGAGACAGATTTTGTAGCCACAGCTTCTATGGTTTAACTTCATTATTCTGGCTTGGAACTTCAGCACTCTGCCGTTGCTGGCAGCCAACGCTGTCATCAAAATGCTAAAAGCTGACGTTTAAATATGCATTTGCTGAGCTGTGACTGGCTAATCAATACATTTCCTTCCAAGAATAAGGGACAACAAGGTGACAGCCTGGACGTATGATTAGGTTCCCAGGGCGTAGCACCTGAACTAGTCAAATAAGTGAGTGCTACAAGGTTATCCTGAGTAAAGTACTTTCGAGAGTAAGCTATCAGTGCCAAATACAGCTATAGCTGGTAAAAGAGTTTGAAAAGTTACGGAAACGTGATCATAAAACTCTCAGCAACAAAGGCGGGAAAGCTAGTGGTAAATACCTGGGGTAGACACTTCAGCCTAGATAAATGCGAGTTAATTAAATTGTTGGATTAACTGATAGCTGCAGAAACCGAAGTTTCCACGGTCCTTTAAACCAACGCGTGCGGGCTACCGCGGGAAAGCTAACCCTACAGATAACTACGCTAAGATAACTAACATGGTCGGTCTTACAAACTCATCAGTCCTCGTATTTCCAACAACATTGACGGAAATTCAGCATTCCTCTAATGCATTTTTCTGTGAAAAAGTTACTTAAATTAACTTCTGGGACGAGGTTGTTTGCGACACTTGACTTGGTTTGCACGCTTCACTTTCCCATCTTCGTTGTTAGCACCGTGTATTTAGTACGCTTGCATACAATGAAGCCGTCTTAAAAATATTGCCTAAAATATTAGAAAATATGCTTTAACATATGTCCTAAGTATAGTTAATTCCGCCTGCTCATGTACACCGTACAAATTGCATTCCTTTTAGTTGTGGTTTTGAAGGTTTTCTAATTTAAAAAATGAATAAAGTCAAGCACTAAGAAACAGCAACAAGGTTTACAGTTGAGATTGGGCAAATTGAACCTAACCTCTGTGTATCACTGGTATTTATTACAAACTAGACTCTCCGCGAGCCTAAACTGGCTTGCTCTTGGTATGTGTTTGTCCTCCTCAAAGTTTTGTACTCATTACCAAACACCCTAAG
>NW_027179766.1:292500-300000 GCF_036669935.1 Montipora foliosa
TGACGAACTCTCCATCGGACGGACTCTGGGCTTACACTGGGATGCACTATCTGATAACCTTCAATTCAAGGTTACTTCTACTAACAAACTTCCAACCAAACGTGGCATTCTGTCCACTGTCAGGTCATTGTTTGACCCTCTTGGTTTTCTCGGTCCATTTATTCTTCCGGTCAAAGTTATTCTTCAGCAGCTATGGAGAATTGATGCTTCATGGGATCATCCGATACAAGGACCTCTCTTAGCTCAATGGAACAATTGGCTGAAGTCCATGTCATATGTTGCCAACTTGAAGGTTCCGCGATGTTTCAAGTCTTTCTCTGAAAGATCCATCTCAAACATCCAACTGCATTACTTTTCGGATGCGTCCACCCATGGATACGTGGCAGTCGGTTATTTACGGCTCCTTGACGATGCTGGAAACGTTCACTGCGCCTTTTTCATGGGAAAGACCCGGAATTCCCCTTTGAAGCAATGGTCTGTTCCCCGCTTGGAGCTGCAAGCGGCCGTAATCACTAAACGCTTACATCTGCTGATACGCGAAGAGCTAGACCTTCCCTTGGTTGGTGTAACGTTCTGGTCCGACTCCTTAACCACATATATAGCCAACGAAAGAAAACCGTTTAAGCCATTTGTAGCGAATCGAGTAAACGAGATTCGTGAAGTCTCTACGACACAGCAATGGCGATATGTTCCAACATCGCTTAATCCAGCTGACAACGGATGGAGGGGAATGGAACTGCACAAGCTGAATCTAAAATGCCGTTGATTATTCGGACCAAGTTTTCTCTTTTACCCGGAAGAAGAATGGCCATCCCTCAGCATCGGCTCAGTTTCTGAACATGATTCGGAAGTTCAACCAGAAAAATCTGTTATGTCCATCACCTAAGGATCATCATTAGACCAGTTACTAAGACGTTTTTCATCCTGGCCACGCCTGTTAACCATTGTTGCTTGGTTAGTTCGTTTCGTCAACTACTGAAAGGGGGTATAACTGTGCCTGAGATACGGTTATCAACCATCAAGGTGGTGCAGCTAGTTCAGCGTCAAACCTTCCCTGACGACTTGGATTCATTGTCTGCAGGTCACCCAGTAAAGCGTCAAAGCAAACTTTGCACTCTTTCCCCGGTTCTCGTGGAGGGAACTTTGCGAGTCGGAGGCAGAATTCGTCATACCACTATTTCTTATCAAGCCGCCTGTTCTTAGCACCGTGCATTTAGAACGCTTGCATACAATAAAACCGTCTTGAAAATATTGCCTAAGATATTAGAAAATTTGCTTTAACATATGTCCTAAGAAAAGTTAATTCCATGCACGTGCTCATATACACAGTACAAACTGCATTCATTTTAGTTGTGGTTTTGAAGGTTTTCTAATTTAGAAAATAAATAAAGTCAAGCACTAAGAAACAGCAACAAGGTTCACACTTGAGATTGGGCAAATTGAACCTAACAGCTGTGTATCACTGGTATTTCTCACAAAGTAGACGCTCTTTGAGCGTAAACTGGCTTGCTCTGATTACAGAAGTTGGAAGTTTCTACCAAAAGGAAAGGGAAGATTGTGGCACAAACTTTTCCCGTATTTACAATCAAAGCATTTCAATGGCTGAGAAGGTGGGTACTGCTGCCGAAATGCCCCGATTGACATCAAGACAACAGCATCGCTCCAATGCTGAGGCCCAACTCCTAGAGAGTATTTCCAAAGAAACGTGGCAATTTCTTTACTTGATCATAGTATCATGTGTATCGAAGAGCACATTACTACTTCGCCTCGTTCCAAGTGCTCTCTGTTCAAGAAATGTCAACCTCGATGCGGCTGTTAACACTTACACTGATGATCTCCCGTCCCCTGAGTTGTTCGAAATGGAACTTACGCGATGGAGAAGGCTATACTTAGCAACGGAACCGCAATTAAGGCCAGCTTCACCTGCTGTGGCATTCAGACATTGTGATGCTGCCCTCTTTCCAAATATTAGCATTCTTCTTCAAATTGCCTGCACAATTTCAGTCACGTTGTGCTAATGCGAACGAAGCGCAAGCACATTGCGACGACTGAATAACTACATGCGTGCATCGATGGGAAAAGATCGCTTGTCCCATCTTGCGCTTTTACGCATTCACTACACTACTCCTGTGGACTTGGACACTGTAGTAGACTGTTATGCTCGGCTACACCCACGTCGACTTCAACTGGAAAATATTCTGCAATAACGGTAAGTTTAATTTTGTATGGCACTGTTAACATTAAGGTCCGTTTTAAGCGAAAAGGAACCCACCCAGGCAAAAACCAGCCTACGGGCCTGCAGCTATACGATCTTCAAACCCCAGTGATGCCTGCATTCTTTTCCAGCGACTAATAAATGTGTGCTCTCGATTTCGCCAGTGCGTCGATACTTTCACTTACTTGTTACCGAAAACATACTATCGTGACGGATCCCGGGGTATAATCAGTGTAAGGCGGCTCATAAAGGACTTTGGTTATTCAAGTGGATTGACGTGTAATTAATAGCAACCGTTGGCACCATGTATGGCTCGAGTTATATGCCACAGGTTTAGGTTGGTTCCAAATTAAGAACATTTAATTTTTTGGCGCAAATAACATGCTATTTTCTTTTGTTTAGTAGCTTTTCTGTATCAGCATGTTTTCGGTTGTTGTTATTGCTTTACTTTGTTAATGCTGTTACCTGTTAAAGCAGCTTTTTGCCGGAAGATACAATAACTAATGTAAAACGCACAATGTACTACGAAGTTTAAACTTAAATACGTTGTAATAACTAATAAAAGGTGCTGTTCAAATCTTATAATTGCGACTTTCTTTCAGTACTTTCGTGGCAGGAGATATGGTAGACTCTCCAGATATTCCTATGCATTCTTCCGTGTTAGAAGAACCCATAACTGACCCAGGGGTTTTGCGACCGGCGGCTCGTGGCCTTCAGTCCTTGTCAAAAAGTTAAGGGACACATCAAAAACAGCACTCGATTGTAATTGACCAGAATTAAAAGTCCCCCATCCCCCTCTGCAAGCAATGTTGTGTAATGGATTAAGGTGTAAAAGAGCCGTAGGCTACGGCACCCTGAGGCCCAATATCCAGTCCACGGTTCATGGCCCACTCCCTTAGTTAAAAGCCGCCATATTGAATATCGGTAAATCCTCGGATCGAAGTCGAGAACCAAAGGACAAGGTTTTGGCTGCCCGTATATCAGAAAAAAATGCAAAAGAACAGGCTTCAGTAAGTGTACTAAAGTGAATGTTAATTAAGTGTGAATGTTACATATTCATTTCATACTAATTAACAATCAACAACCATAAAGATCAGCGATGTCGGTTACCACATTAACATCATTGGAAAGACCTCATTACAATTCGCGTCCGATATTATTACAATTTGCGTATACTTACAAATATTACAAAATGCTGCAGCCCTTATTACAAAATGCATAGGTTGGATTTATGACAAAATGCTGCACACGTTATTACACAATGCGCACATGCCGCAATCGTTATTACAAAAGGCGTAACTTATTACCAAATGCCGCAGAACACAAGTGTTTTAGGAGTATAATCAGTTAAAAACTCACAGCGCTGTCGTGGTTGTTGGTGTGTTGTTCAATATATGAGCTGAATGTTTCCCATTGCAGTTAAAGACGTTCTCAAATGGAAACCCCCGATATTTCCTGCGGCCGCGGCAGTGACACAAATTGACACAAACGGGAAAATCTGTAAAAAGATAATCAAAACCGGGTCTAAAAGTAAAGAAACTGCCTAGCCTTCATGGGATTTGTTTTAAATCTCAAATTTCAAAAGTACTATTTCAAAAACGAGTGCGAGGGTTTCATCAGGTTTCCAAACGCGAGAAAACATTTGAAATTATTGTTTTTGAGCATTTGGAAACCTGATGAAACCCGAAGCACCAGTTTTTGAAATTACTTCTATAAAGAAACAATACAAAATTATGCAGTGTTGTATTTTTCCCATTTTTCTTTAAAATGCCTTGTATGTGTGATTTGTTGTATTCAGTCGGCATTCATTCAATCAATCAATCAATCAATCAATCAAAACTTTATTTCATCACAGAGTCCGTTTCAATAAGAAGTGCTCTCCCATGGAGCCGTGTTTTACAATTATGATTACTAAAAAAAATAGTAGAATTACAGACTATAATTAAAAATCTAATTTTCCTAAATGCTAAAAATGTAATTTACTTACAACTTTAATTTACTTAAAAAGTCCTACAGCATAACGTAATCCATTATCGGATTTAAAATTATAACGATTAAATAATTAATTAATTAATGCAAGAAAATTATTTAAAGTATTGGCCTGCTTTGCCTCGGTAGGCAGACTGTTCCAAGTAATGGCACCCCTGTAACGGAAACTCTTTTTAAGAGCTTCTGAGTTCGATCAGTCTTGGGATGACCAGATTTAGCTCTGAGTCACGTCGATTGTATCTATTGCATAGTATTAGTATTCGCGAATCTTTCGAATATGTATTCAGGCAGTAGGTCGTTCACTGTTTTGAACATAAGGGTTTTCATTTGTTTGGAACATCTGTCAGCGAGGCTTGTCCAGTTTAGGTCCAAAAGAATGTAAGAGGATCTTACATCCCAATCAGCACCGGCTGTTATGTGAGCAGCTCTGTTTTCTTATATTAATCGAATTTATTACTTAAGCCAGTACCAATGCCATCCCAGGAAGCACTACAATAATCAAGATGTGGTAAAATGAGAGATTTGTAGATTGTTATGAGCAATGGTTGGGGGTATAGGGGCTTAAGTCTTCTTAGAGCTGCAAGCACTTTTGAAACCTTTTGATTAACCTGAAAGATATGGGAACCCCAGGATAGCGTCTCATCTACTTGTATACCAACGCATTTATGTGAGTCAACTCTTTCTATTGGATGGCCATCAACGCAAATATCTGAGTTACTGGGTAGTAGCGAGATTTTGTGCCGAATCCCAATGAACAAGCATTTCGTTTTGACGTTTAGACTTAAGCGATTAGAATTAAGCCATTGTTTAAGGTTCCCTAAGTCGCCTGTAAGGGATGAGAACAACTCATCAGGATATTTTGATGCATAATTAAGGTTAGTATTCTCAGCGGTCTCATTTTACACGTATAAAAGGATATGTGATAGAACGAATGCCATTCTGTCGATCAAGCGATTAGCTGCAGTTTAGACATGGCTGACCAGGGAGAACAAGTTCCACAAGTTGCGGCAGGCGAAAGCCTTCTCAAGCAGTCGCCGTCGCGCAACCGCCGCTGCCTCTATCTCCACAGAACCAAGAAGAGCCTCCTAATCCAAATCCTGGTCAAAACGCCGCAGGGGAAGAGGTTACGTTAGAGGTTTGCTCAGCGTTTTGTTTTGTCGTTTCCAGCACGTGTTCTTGAATATTGTATCTCCGTTGCAGTTTTAAATTTATTTTGAGTTCGTGTTATGCCCTGTTTCGAAATGTTTGGTTTTTAGCTTAGCGGGCAATTCTCGGCTCCGGTTTGTATTTTGCCCTGCTGATAACGTGTAGCTTGGTTGCCTTGCGGGCAGTTTTAAGTTGAACTCTTCAAGGTCACATTCTGACCTGCTTGACTTACAGTTCCTGTTTTGCTCTGCTGATAACGGGTAGCCTGGCTGCTTTGCGAGCAATTTTATTGAAGTTTGTTGCTGACACTTTTGTGCCCTGCTTCGAAACGTGTAGCTTTCTAGCTTTGAGGGCAACTCTTAGTTGATTTTCCAGTTCCTATTATGCCCTGCTGACAGCATGTGGCCTAGTTGCTTGGCGGGCAGATTTAAATTTATTTCCAGTTTATTTTGTGCCCCACTGGTAAACGTGTAGCTTTCAAGCTTCGCGGGCAGTTTTAAGTTAGCTTTTCATGCATGTTATGCCCTGCATATAAATGGTAGCTTGGTTACTTCGCGGGCAATTTTAAGTTTGTTTCCAGTTTCAGTTATACTGTGCCCTGCTTCAAAACGTGTAGCTCTCAGGCTTCGCGGGCGATCTTACGTTGGCTTTTCATGTATTTCATGCCCTGCTGATCATGTTTGGCTTAGTTGCTTTGCGGGCTGTTTTAATCTTGCTTCTAAGTTTTGTTGTGCCCCACTTTGAAACGTGTAACTTCTTAGCTTTGTGGGCAATTTAGAATTCACTCTCCTTTTCACTTTCACTTCCACTGAAACATTTAGCTTAACCTCTTGCGGGCATTTAGAAGTTTGTTTCGAGTTATGTTATACCCTGCTTCTAAACGATTACGTGTTTAGCTTTGTGGGCAACTTGAAGTTCACTTTCCCGTTTAATAATTACGCCCTGATGGTTATGCGTAATTCTCGTTCTTGTCTAGCTCCATGGAATTTTATGTTTGTTTACCTCGACACGTACTCCAGCATAGAACTGGTTATTATTTTAGTGCGATCCTTGTTTAATTTTCGTTCTTAATTTTGAATTGTTGATTTCATTCCTGAATGCTTGTTTTCGCCGCATTGTCTCACTTTAATTTTTTTTATTTTCGTTTCGTTCTATGCTTATTGTTACATTTAAATTCCAATCATGTTGAAATAAGAGGTGCGCTGCCGATTTACCCGGCTTATTTATCCAGCACAATGTATTAATTTATTAATACTTCTGTCATCACAGGATAGTATGGAAAACAGCACTCAATAATTTTGCAACAGATTGACAATAGTTTGGCGATGTTTCTTTGAATATTTCGCGCTGTCAGTACAATAATTTTTAATTTTGCCCCTTGGCATCGAATGCAATCACTTCACTCTCCCCTTCCTTTTTCTTTTCCGTATTTGGGCTTTGCAAGGGAGGATTAAGTTTTTAGAGAATGCACAGGGGACCTCTGTACAGGCGTTGATAAACCGCATAACCCATTATGGTAGCCGCAGTTTAGAAGACTTCCACAAATATGAAACAGTGCGCCTCGCAGAAGAGCTCGTCTCTGTGGCGAAGACCACTGGCCATGCAAAAGCGGCCAGCTATGACATCATCGCAACCACCCTCAGGGAGAAAATCCTTGTGTCGAAAGAGCAATTTAAGGCTTATTTCCTGGCTCTTTTGGAAGATAAGGGGTTTACAAGGATCTTTCATGCCATCTCTAAAGTCGACAAGTCATTTAAACCTCCTGCGCCATATTTTCGTACTCAGGTGAGAGGTAATCAAAGGTTTTCCTCTTCCAATCCTCGACTCACCTTCTATAGGTGCGGAACGCCCGGCCACAAGTCTACCCAATGTTGGAAGCGATCCCCGACGGCCCACTATTTTCCTTCAAGCGGTTCAGGTCAAAACCAACCCCGACCGGCAACTCAGTAGCAAGACCCTCCTTTTGTATGAGTTTGGGTTCTATTAAGTCAACTCAACACCATTACCATGTCTCTTATATCTATATGTGTATATTCTACCCAACTCCTCCCCTACCCCTCTCCCAGGTTGGGCGTTACCTTGTAAAACTTTGTTTATCAATTTTTATCCCCCCTTTTTCCCCTCGGATGACATCCTCAAAGGGAAGCTCA
>NW_027179766.1:307500-315000 GCF_036669935.1 Montipora foliosa
CACTCACTCGAATTGGTTGGTCAATCGCTCTGTTCCGGAATTTGGCATTCACCATTTGATTTAGCTTGCTTCCAGACAATACACTCTGGACACGTTGCTCGCTTATGCCTTCAAACCGCTGTCGATGGCGATACTTCAATTTCCTGGCACCAACACCTTTACAATGCATAAATTCCTTCTCTATGACATCACGAAGCGCACTTGTTTTCAGCACTTCTTTGCCATTGAAGCAAAGCAATTTCTTTCCGTTGACTCTTTGGACGCTAAATGCTTCCCTGTTTCTCCAAAACCTCACACACGCAGCTCTTTGTGCCTTGGTTCTCTCTCTGACTGGAACGTCAAAATTATCCTCACATAGCTTATACAGCGTCTCATAGGTGTCATCGTCTACAGGACAACTTTGCTTTTTGACAGCAAAAGCAAATGCCGATATATCAACTAGAAGAACTACGAAAATAACTAGAGACCTACACATGAATAAACGAACGCACAGTCACCCGAAAAAAAAAAAAAACCAACACGAGACAGCAAATGGGATTGGTAACACTTTTCTAGAGTTATCTAGGTTGTCTAGACTGCCATACAAACATGCATCTTTTAAGACGTGATGTTCTGTACTTACACTAGGTCTGGCGTCTGAAGATTTTTTGTTTTGTTTTAGCAATCTGACCTTACGAGATTTTATTTTCTTCTTCTGAAACTGCTAAGGGACAAACCATTCGGAAAAAGCAAAGCGCGGGAGGGGGGTGATAATTCCCCAAAAAAATTAACGCAAGGGAAACTTGTCTAAAAAAATCTATCCAGAGGAAAAAGACATTCTGCGAAAAATGATCCGTCCCTAATGATCCACCGGCTAACGAGGTCTGTCTTAGACGGGAAGCCATTCAGTTGTTCGCCAATCAATCACAAAAAAACAGCCAAACATTCCACTCGAGTCTGGATTTCTTCGTCGTTCTGTAAGCTAGCAAAAAACAAGATTTGTGAAGTGCGTTCGTTCTAATTGTACTCGCAGAAATGTTGTTGTGATCCTGTGCGCGGCCGTATTTTTTTTCATTGACCTTTTTGCAGAAATACGATTCTAATTATTGTTTTCTAAAACTTGATGTGCACCGTTTTGCTGATTTTTAGATACAGAGAAATGCAAAACGTTTCAAGTGCTTCGAAAACAACACATTTGCTAATAACTTTTGAATTTCCCAAAAGTAAAAATGGTATGCGCTAAGTTGTTCAAAATATCAAGTTTAAGGTTCGGGCCGAATAAAAAAAAAATACACATACATTCACCAACTTTTCCGGTCGGACGTCGGACCAAACAAACAAGACAGACATTAAATTTCATTATGCAATGCAATGGCAGATTGAGTACCCGACCCACATGGTCAGGCAGAACATCAATGCCCGACGAAACTTCGCGAATGACTCAGAAAAACATTGTAAGACATCATGTTTTAACTAGTGGTATTAACCAGGAAGAATAACAAATGGCTCTTGTGAAAGTAAACGCGTACTTTTTTGAGGGTCATTGAAGAGGTTTTGCGGTAAAAACAAAGTCCCAACACATCAAAAATTTCATATTAAATTTGAAAGAAACAAAATGATAAACAAGTAATTCTGAAGATAGTCACAGTCGTAATTCCCCTTTAGTTTTTAAGTGCTGTCAAAGATGAGCTTTGCATGAAAATGAAAATTTCGATGGTTAGAGAATCGTTTCCTAAAAAAACTCTCTGTACGCATAAATTTTACCCAAATCCCATTAAATGCTTTCTACAGTACTTTCCTTATGTGGCGAGTGCCTTCCGTATTATGTTCGATTGTCAGAGGTAATATTTGGGGGGGGGGGGGGGGTGGGCGGTCATATATGTAGGCAGATATGTAGAATATGTTAACCCCACACCCCCTCTCCTAAACTCCTCTGAAATTGGCGCTGTTTACGACTCCCAACCTTCTGGAATAGCCAAACCCCTCCATAAGTGAGAAAAGAGAGGGTATAGATATCTTTATGACAATACATTGGGTATGTGACTCACCTCCTTTCGCACTGTCATTACAGATCCTGTTAATAGCTTATTACAAATCCGGTTAAGTATGTTATTACAAATCCGGTTGAAAGTTTATTACAAATCCTGTTAGTTATTTTATAACATATCCGGTTGATTTTCATTACAAATCCTGTTGTTATTACATATCCGGTTGATTTTTATTACAAATCCGGTTGATATTACAAATCCTGTTGTTTATTACAAATCAGGGTGATACAACGGTAACGTCTAGTATTTTTATAGCTCTCACTTGATACATCGGAGTCAGTTAAGGTGTGATCGAGACGAGATTCACATAGCTAGTAGATCTAGAGACTGTGATTGCATTCTCAGGGGGGGAGGCTCATCCACATGCTTAGTTAGACTGGCAATATTAAGAAACGCCATTCTGAGGCCCTACGTTTAGGTAAATTAAAGCTCAGGTTAACCTATGGGGTGAAAAAGGATCGAGAACTTGGGCGTCTGAGTCCGCTCGTCACCGGTGGATTCAGAAAAACAGGCTCACTAATAGATAATCATATATAACTAAGATAATCAGCGTAGCATTTCGAAAAGTAACTGTGACCCTTTACGGTTTAGATGTAGACTTCTACGGTTTAAGCAGGTTAGGTCAAGGGGAGTATTATGTAACATTTTTAAACCACACGATCTACAAAACGACGACAATATCTTATAAGCTTCTTTAACTTTATCATTTAGTTGTAGATTATCTGACCTTGGTAAGACTGAAGAAATTGCCAGATGTTTACTTGGAGAGTCTTGGTGGATTTGAGTGCCAAGATTTACAATTCTTGGTTTTCACGTGACGTCATCACAAATTTATCAATCCGTTTGAGATTTTAGTTGAGTTAGTAATTAGAACAACTGAAGACTTATCGTTTCACAATTTTCAGTTTTATATGGTTTTTGTCTTGTGATAAGGCAAGGTTAAAATTCTAAGCTTTTCCGTGACATGATATTAAAATGGCGTCCGAGAATGCTGTCACGCAGGTTTAAAAAGTGACTTATCTGCTAAGATTTTGCGATCTGAACAGTCCTTGTAAGACATTAAATACTCATATAGATGTTTATAAACCCTCAGAAGACGACTACAGGCTTTCATAGCAAAGCTCGATGACATATGTTTTAGTTAGCTTCCAGCCGCCATATTTGTGCTCCTCAGAGTGACACAAACATGGCGTCTCCATACAAAGCCCTATAAATTTGAGTAAAACATTTCTTCGAATATCTCCCGCACGAAACATCGAACTGAGCTGAACCTTTGCGAGACTGTTTGAATATTTATCTTCTTTTGTCTCTTTGAATGTTGAATTTATTTCTTGAATGGTTTTGATGATGGTGTGACAGTGAAAACCGGCAATACCTTCGGCTACCATTCGTGGAGACTCATCGCGAATGTTTTTAGTTCCGATGTGTAAAATGATCTCTTCAGGTTCCTTCCTCAGCAGGGGCTTTAGGTAGTCTTCAATGTCTTCAGTTCGAGCTTCCGAAAATGATTTAACATGTCTGTCGCTTGTGGATAAGTTCCACCCTGAATATGTTGGATAATCGAGTCGCCTGCAATGTACACAAGGTTCTTGCTAGCCTCGTGGCTATTTGCTTGCTGTGCAAATTCGGCCACATTAGAATCTTCAGGCCTCTCTTCCTCCTTTCTTGTGATCTGTGGCACTCGCTTCTTGTCGTTTGTTTCTATTATTCCGGTTCTTCCTCTTTTTCTTTTTGATCCAGCTATTTCCCATGAAGCCTCCCAAGTATTAGCAGCAGACTCGCTTCTTGATCGACCTTAACTTTGCTGATTATGCGATTTTGTGCCACTGTCACAGTTCGCATTTTTTGCATTATTAATACTCATTCCATTCATTTCTTTCTGGGAATTCTGAAACTCATTGTTCAAAAGTCTAATAGCTGTCAAAAGACTTTTATCTTCTTCAGTGAGAATTCTTGCTCGACTCTGACACTTTCGTAACGGTTTTCCAACTCTTTAAGCTTTTGTTGAAGCATATCAT
The DNA here is from genome assembly GCF_036669935.1 of Montipora foliosa. Classification (NCBI taxonomy): domain Eukaryota; kingdom Metazoa; phylum Cnidaria; class Anthozoa; order Scleractinia; family Acroporidae; genus Montipora; species Montipora foliosa. Next base: position 311,546 of record NW_027179766.1, read on the forward strand.
TTTCATTTTGCAAAGAGATGATTGTCTCACTTGCATAAGATGTACTTGCTTCGGATTTTAGAGTTTCGATTTCTCGACAACAAATCTCCTTACGTTTTGCCTCGATAAACGAATTAATAACGCTTGTGATCGATCTACGTGAGATGAACGACTTGCCTCGGGTGTTGGCTGGCCTCTCTGTTTGCGCTGGTGCAGAGTCGATTTCATTCCTCAGCGGGAAACGCTCAGTCATAATGGCGGCCCGAAGGCGCACTACTAGTGTACACTTGCCACCACTTTTTTTAAGTCCACGCTTGTCCAGCTCGGTCTTTAGGTCTTCGATTTTAAGAGAAGTTATCTCTTTTCCGTTTATCAGTACCGGGTCTGGATTAGACTCACTTACCAACTCTGTTATTTCGTGATTCACTTCGTCTACTATGGTTTCGCGATCATCTCCTTTGCTCATGCCACTTGCCTTCAAACCCTTTTCACTTTGATCGATTGTGCCATCTTCGTTAAGAAAAGGTTTAAGAGATGTCGCTTCGTCTTGGTGGTCGTTAGTTTCGTTCATCGCCATCGTAATTTAATTATCCAATAGTTTCGCGTTACACCAAATTTGTATTCCAAAAGCGTTGTGAACTTGAAGTGATTTACATATTGTTTTTGCCATGGCCGAAGGAAGGTTTCGCTCAGCTTCCCGAAAACAATCGAGGAAGAAGAACTTTGCGTAGAGAGAGCAGTACCGAAGTCTACCAGATATAAAAATAAGTAGGCAGTGGGCATTTTTAAGGATTGGCAATAGTCGAAGTTGGTGGAGTTTTAAAGAGTATGAATTGGACAAAGATCAGCCGCTTACTGGGCCCATAACAGAGGATGACGCATTGTCGCTCAACTATTGGTTATCCAAATTTGTTCAAGAGGCGGCAAAGTGTTCCAAAGATCCATGCCCTCCGAAAACGTTGTACCACATTGTCTGCGGCATTCGCCGATTCATGGTGGAAAAGAACCCAGCCATCGAGTTCAGTCCCTTAGACTCTTCACACAAAAGTTGCGTGAATTGGCGTTATTGGAGAGGGGGCTGTTTGATATTTTAAAACTTAAGGAAATTGCATCCAACTTTTCTCTTTTCTTCATTAGATTTGCTATCCTTAGACGAATATTGGACGCAGAAATGAAGGATGGAACTCGAGCTGGCGTTGGCGAGACAAAAAGAGCCAGTCACTGATGAAGAAGAAAGCCAGCTGTGGCAAAGTGGAGTATTTGGAATGGAGACGGCTAAGTCTTTGTTAAATGTTGTGTATTACTATAATGGCAAATTATTTGGTCTCCGTGGAGGGGAGCATAGGCGAATCTGCTTAAAGAATTTTGAAATAGGTGATAATTATATCCGATTTGAAGAAAATGTGTCCAAAACATTTCATGTAGGCTTGCTTCATTTGAAATATGAACCGCACGTCGTGAGGCATATTTGTCATTCTATATGTAAACATCATGAGCCTTGTCTTATTGAATATTACCTCCTTTATATTGGTCTTGAGCAAATTTGCGCTAAAGAAGTTGATGCATTCTATTTCAGGCCTAACGCGAAAAGAATTTGATTCGACAAATTACCTGTGGGCATTAATACGCTTAATCGTTTATTTCCCGATATGTGCGAGGCTGCCGGAATAAAGCGTAAAACTGCGCACTGTTTACGCGTAACATGTGCGTTGAGTTTTTTGAATGCTGGCGTTGACAGGAAGCTAATTCGCGATAGAACGCGTCATATATCGGATACTTTGAAGTGGGAGAAAGCTAATGAAAAGGTCCAGACCAATGTATCAGCATAGTCCTAAGTTGGAATCATCAACAGTAAGTGCGACAATTAGTGTTGACTCTAGCAGTGAGTTCGTGTCACGGAAGGTAGAAAAAGTTTCTCAGAATGTGGATATGGATACTATGCCAGTCTGTTTCGGTGACTTTAAAAAATGTACTGTAAACTATAATTTCAAATGACTTGAGCTTGGTAGTTTGTAATTTGAAATGTTTTTCCTGGCCATTGTTTATTAAAAATTAATGATTCATGTTAAGCTGTATTTGAGTAATCTACGAATATGCACATTAAAAACAATTTTACCACTTGTGATGAAACACTAGTGATTTCCAACTGGTGTTCCATTGAGTTTCAAAGTCATCCACCCGAATGCGGCGCTCTGGTTGGCTTATAACGTCATGAATTATTAATGAGTTTGAGAAATATAGTTTATGCCTTAAAGACAAGTGGCCAAGTTACAAAAATAATATTATTTTCCCGGGGGGGTTTTGGTGTTTCGTGTTTGAGTGCTCTTGTCTCAATTTAAGTTTTTCTGTAATTCTTAAATCTGCAAATAGATCATTTGATTATAAACAAGTGGAAATCGGGGAAAAAAACACAAAGCACCACAAAAGAAGATTCAGTGGTACTCAAGAGAAAATGGCTTGCGTAGAGCTGTGAGTTGTCAACTATTGATAAGGGGAAATAATGTTACGGAAAATTATTCTTGAATTCATCACTTTATTGCTACAGCTTTGTTTCGTGTGGTAACGAAGTAACCACACTCGAACGGCAATAAGCTCAGTAAGATCTCACCTATAAGAGAAACGTAAAACGTCTTTGATTCAGTGCCAGCTTCATTGGTAGCGATGCAACTATAGTTACCATCCTGGTTGATTTTGCTCCCCACTATTCCCTGCCCGGAAGCGAAGCGTGTAGCTGAATTCGTCAATAACATGCTGATCGGTGGCCTCCCTTCAGACAAGCACCACACATAATGCTCCGAGACTGTTCGAACCACTCGTAAAGGAATTACTACCTTTGGTTTAGCTGAAAGAAAAGATGATGTGCAGATTTTAGCCATCAGTTGACTATAGCATATTGTAAAAGAAAATCAATATTTGGGATTTTGTGTAGCGGAATAACAGATTAAGGTTAGTTAATCCCTTCTGCTTGACTAAATCATGTATTCTTGTGAAGTGCATCGCCATCTGGAACTCGACTAACTATGTAACTCGAATAAAATTTCATGAAGTGCTTAGAGTAAGACTTCTCAACCTTACAGTACGCTCTTTCTTAGGCCTTTGTTTTCTTTAGTTTAAGTTAAGCTTACATCAGCTGTATTACATCTAAAGTAAGTACTTTCAATTCTTGTTACTGATCTTAAATTTGTTTTGTTATTTCATCCGTTATATTTTTTATTTAAAATTGCAAATATTTTGAGTTATTTTATCACTGTTCCTCAGAGTGAGGACAATGTGCGAGCCATGGCTGTGAATCATGCGAGTCTTGGGTGCGAGTCATGCGAGCCCACATGGCGAGCCATGCGAGTCAAGATGTGAATCACACAGTTATTGAAAGCTAACCTTTTTAAAATGTGTGCTTAGACTTAAGAACTGTTCATCAGCGCTATTTGACTTAAATGTGAAATTCGCATGGCTCACATGACTCGCCTGTTCGCAGA
>NW_027179766.1:320000-337500 GCF_036669935.1 Montipora foliosa
AGTTGCAAGAAAAATTGCCTCGTGTAACGTGGCCTTAACTAACTTAGTCTGAGTTTAGGATGTATAGACCTTATTCCAAAATGGCCCTCATTTAAATATTCTTTTGTTTTTATTCAAATTAGCCCTTGACGCCTCGTTCTTGAGCTGAAAATTCAAAAGAATATTTTGCCTTGAACGAGGCATCAAGGTCTAATTTGAATAAAAACAAAAGAATATCTAAATGGCGGCCATTTTGGAATAAGGTGTTGTATAAACTATCACTTAATGTGCATCATCCAAGATTTCCAATTAGATCATCAGCGACAACATGCGTAAATTCCGATGTCCATAACAAAGATACAATTGATATAAAACTATAGAAATGCATTTTGGTAGTTGTGGTTAAAACAAAAAGCCGAGAGAAAGAAACATGAAATACAATGGTCGTATACAGCTTTTCCGCGTCAGTCCAGAAACAATCTTGCTGTAAATCCAGTATGATCATGTTTAAAAAAAAAACAGCGTAAATGAGTGTCAAGGTACGCTGAAAAGCCGATAGTAGTATTTCCGAGAATGATTTTTTCATAATTTTCGGGGAAGGAAGATGGGTAAAAAGGTATAAACTATTTCAATTATCATTGACCAAAAAAGGTCTTGAAGAATGATTGTAATATTTTTGATTGAATTTTTCCTCAGGATTGCACCTAACCTAACATGCACGCAGATATTGATGAGTCATGCAGTAAGAGTCCCGTTAAACCTAAGAGTCAACTATGTACCTACAACAATCCAGTGAACAATAGCTTTCATATTATTTCAAAGTTAGGGTAATCGCAACCGTTTTATTTTTACTACGACAGTAGAAACGTTGTGATTGTTATTGCGTTTATTCGCTTCAAGCAAAGCGAGACGCTTACTGATCCTGTCTATTTGAGACTTTTCGTGTGACTGACTACTCGCCTCGATTTGATGCGGGACACCTCGTGCCCATGTGGCGCGACGTAATAAACAAAATATTGCAGGCTCAGAACATGTGATCGATTTGCTCCCGTTAACCTGCGCTGCCTCCGACTTAGCTTAAAGCGTTTGTTTTTGAGTTTTTCTCCCTAAGTGAAATTGTGTTTATTTATTTGATATTTAGCAACAAGTTAGTTTCTTTCGCAGGCGTTTCTTGCGATGTCACGCAATGCTCCCCCCAAAGAAACGGCTGCTCACATTTGAGCCACATTCCTTTTCCATTGTTTTTACGGTCGATTAAAACGACAAAAAAGGTAAGTCAATTGAGTGTGGCAAAAAGCATTTTTTTTCGGTTTCTGACCGAAAAAGTCTCGACCGCCGAGGAAAGTGTACATATTTTCGACGGCAATAGTACCCATATATTTGCAACAGTATATGGTACTGGAAACTATTTGTGCATTTGCCGGGTTATTGGCCGCAGATCGAATCTGTTTTTTTAGACGTAGGCAAGACCTAATATACCGTAATAGAAAGCCTTGCTACTTACTAGTAGGTTTTTTACAAACGCGGTTAGATTTTGACTACACTTTTGTTTGGCTTGATTTCAGCTCTGTTCACATACATGGTGGAAGTTGAGACTACGTTAAATATTCTTTTGTTTTTATTCAAATTAGCCCTGGATGCCTCGTTCTTGAGCTGAAAATTCAAAAGAATATTTTGCCTTGAACGAGGAATCAAGGTCTAATTTGAATAAAAACAAAAGAATATCTAAATGGCGGTTTCTGACCGACAAAGTCTCGACCGCCGAGGAAAGTGTACTTATTTTCGACGGCAATGGTACCCATATATTTGCAACAGTATATGGTACTGGAAACTATTTGTGCATTTGCCGGGTTATTGGCCGCAGATCGAATCTGTTTTTTTAGACGTAGGCAAGACCTAATATACCGTAATAGAAAGCCTTGCTACTTACTAGTAGGTTTTTTACAAACGCGGTTAGATGTTGACTACACTTTTGTTTGCTTTGATTTCAGCTCTGTTCACATACATGGTGGAAGTTGAGACTACGTTGTGCGTACAGGAAAATTTCATTTTGAAGATAATAAAAATATTGAATAATGTTATTATATTTACATCCTTTCATTCTTTCGGTTAACGCGGTCGCTTTGAAAATACAAACAACAGACCTGCATATTTGTGGTGATCGCGCGCATTCCTGAAACGAGAGGTATTATTGGTCGAGTCGCATGATACAGTTCCAGAAAATGGAACTGTAGCTGTGATTGGCTCAATCCGAGAGAGGAATGTGGTTTCCAATGTGAGCACCCGTTTCTTTCGTGGGAGCGTTGCGTGACATTGCCAAAAACGGTTAAGAAGGAGACTAGCAACAAGTATGATTGATGTTATTTATCAAAACTTCGGAAAGCTCTGTAATGCTGGTTTTGTTGTAGTTATTGTTGCTGTTTTGTTTTTAGGAAACAGACGTTGCAATTCGTCCTTGGTTCATACGCAATTGCTAATCGATACAACAATTTTTTTGTCTTGCGCCATTTTAGTCCGGTATACAAAAGCCAGCCCTCGTCAATAGTATCGATTCTCAAACCTCTGCTAGCAGATAATATTTGGATCAATAGAACATGTAAATGTGACGATAAACTTAAAAAGCAACTCAACCTCCACACAACAAACAAACAAACATGAAATTGTCTCTGTGATGCATCTAGATTAAATTGGCAATGAATGCAAGACTACTATCCTCAGCAAAAATATAAAATATTTTAATGGGTGTGAATATCTCAACGAAAGAAAGGCTGCTCAAACACACTCCCTAATCTCTCGTTACTGCTAGTTTCTAGATATAAGAATATGTCAAATTTGAGGAGAAGGGTAAAATGACACGTCGTAACCCTTATCAAAATCTGTTAACATCTAGTTAGGGTCATTCCTGGACATGCTCAATGAATATTTCCTTACATTGTGTTGCATTAAGAGACAGGCAGTTTCCGCTGCCAGGATTCCTGTAAGTTGTATAATGTGCCATGAAGCCTGAAGCTGAGGCAGACAAATCAGTAACGAATCGAACTTGCAGGACATTGGTCGTGCTCCAAACACACCAAGGAGTTTGATAACCACAGCGTTTTATTTGTATGGAACTCGATGGATAGTTTGCGTCCGATACTTCCACGTAGTCATACCGACAGTGTTTTCCACCATATTCCACATAAAACTTGAAAAACTGCAAGTAAATGTAGCTGCCTGGTGTTACAGTAATATACCAGGTGCAGTTCAGGTGATGTGGATATCTGGATGGGTAATTCGGACTCGAGAAGTTTCCTTGAAGATCAGTCAAGTTATGTGCACACGACCCTAGGAAAAAAAAGAGCACTTTGTTAGTCTTTAATATAATTTTATGGAGAAAGACTAGCTAAAGCGTATTTGTTCCCTACCCATAATTTCGTTCTTCTAAATTGCCAGGGAATATTCAAGCAATTACCAAAAAATTCTATTTAGCATACAGAAGTTTGAAAATGGGAAACTTTTACAACATGATACATTGAAAACTTCAGTATTGGTTTTATAGAACATGCTACGACAGATTTTGACAGGACTAAAGGCTATGTTACACGAGACAATTTTTCTTGCAACTCGTAACGCAACGCATACGAATAAAAAACCTTTCAAGTTGCAGAGGAGGTGTCACACGTTTGCAACTCTTTTCGCAACTTGCAACGCATACAATAACAAACAAGATGGCGGACGCCATCTTGAAATCTCCCGCGAGCGAAAGATGAGCTCTAATTGGCCCATTCTGACAAAATTGCGTTGCGAGTTGCAGAGGGGGTGTCACACGCAAGCAACTTGTCTCGCAACGTTGCGAAAAGTAGAGGGTCGTTCTACTTTTCTCGCAACTCGCAAAGCAACAATTGCAGTTGCAAAATGGGTAACAAGTGAATTTTTTCCTCGCAACTTGCAACGCAACGTTTGTTGCGATGAGAGTTGCAAGAAAAATTGCCTCGTGTAACGTGGCCTTAACTAATTCAGTCTGAGTTTAGGATGTATAGACCTTATTCCAAAATGGCCCTCATTTAAATATTCTTTTGTTTTTATTCAAATTAGCCCTTGATGCCTCGTTCTTGAGCTGAAAATTCAAAAGAATATTTTGCCTTGAACGAGGCATCAAGGTCCAATTTGAATAAAAACAAAAGAATATCTAAATGGCGGCCATTTTGGAATAAGGTGTTGTATAAACTATCACTTAATGTGCATCATCCAAGATTTCCAATTAGATCATCAGCGACAACATGCGTAAATTCCGATGTCCATAACAAAGAAACAATTGATATAAAACTATAGAAATGCATTTTGGTAGTTGTGGTTAAAACAAAAAGCCGAGAGAAAGAAACTTGAAATACAATGGTCGTAGACAGCTTTTCCGCGTCAGTCCAGAAACAATCTTGCTGTAAATCCAGGATGATTACGTGAAAAAAACAAAAAAAAAAACAGCGTAAATGAGTGTCAAGGTACGCTGAAAAGCCGATAATAGTATTTCCGAGAATGATTTTTTAGTAATTTTCGGGGAAGAAAGATGTGTAAAAAGGTATAAACTATTTCAATTATCATTGACCAAAAAAGGTCTTGAAGAATGATTTTAATATTTTTGATTGAATTTTTCCTCAGGATTGCACCTAATCTAACATGCACGCAGATATTGATATGAGTCATGCAGTAAGAGTCCCGTTAAACCTAAGAGTCAAGTATGTACCTACAACAATCCAGTGAACAATAGCTTTCATATCATTTCAAAGTTAGGGTAATCGCAACCGTTTTATGTTTACTACGACAGTAGAAACTTTGTGATTGTTATCGCGTTTATTCCCTTCAAGCAAAGTGAGACGCTTACTGATCCTGTCTATTTGAGACTTTTCGTTTGACTGACTACTCGCCTCGATTTGATGCGGGACACCTCGTGCCCACGTAGCGTGACGTAATGAACAAAATATTGCAGGCTCAGAACATGTGATCGATTTGCTCCCGTTAACCTGCGCTGCCTGCGACTTAGCTTGAAGCGTTTGTTTTTGAGTTTTTCTCCCTAAGTGAAATTGTTTATTTATTTGATATTTAGCAACAAGTTAGTTTCTTTCGCAGGCGTTTCTTGCGATGTCACGAAATGCTCCCCCCAAAGAAACGGCTGCTCACATTTGAGCCACATTCCTTTTCCATTGTTTTTACGGTCGATTAAAACGACAAAAAAGGTAAGTCAATTGAGTGTGGCAAAAAGCATTCTTTGCGGTTTCTGACCGAAAAAGTCTTGAACGCCGAGGAAAGTGTACTTATTTTCGACGGCAATAGTACCCATATATTTGCAACAGTATATAGTACTGGAAACTATTTGTACATTTGCCGGGTTATTGGCCGCAGATCGAATCTGTTTTTTTAGACGTAGGCAAGACCTTATAGACCGTAATAGAAAGCCTTGCTACCTAGGTTTTTTACAAACGCGGTTAGATTTTGACTACACTTTTGTTTGGCTTGATTTCAGCTCTGTTCACATACATGGTGGAAGGTGAGACTACGTTGTGCGTACAGGAAAATTTGAAGGTAATAAAAATATTGAATAATGTTATTATATTTACATCCTTTCATTCTTTCGGTTAACGCGGTCGCTTTCAAAATACAAACAACAGACCTGCATATTTGTGGTGATCGAGCGCATTCCTGAAATGAGAGGTACTATTGGTCGAGTCGCATGATACAGTTCCAGAAAATGGAACTGTAGCTGTGATTGGCTCCATCCGAGAAAGAAATGTGGTTCCAATGTGAGCACCCGTTTCTTTCGTGGGAGCGTTGCGTGACATTGCCAAAAACGGTTGCGATGGAGACTAGCAACAAGTATGATTGATGTTATTTATCAAAACTTCGGAAAGCTGTGTAGTGCTGGTTTCTTGTAGTTATTGTTGTTGTTTTGTTTTTAGGAAACAGACGTTGCAATTCGTCCTTGGTTCATACGCAATTGCTAATCGATACAACAATTCTTTTGTCTTGCGCCATATTAGTCCGGTATACAAAAGCCAGCCCTCGTTAATAGTATCGATTCTCAAACCTCTGCTAGCAGATAATATTTGGATCAATAGAACATGTAAATGTGACGATAAACTTAAAAAGCAACTCAACCTCCACACAACAAACAAACAAACATGAAATTGTCTCTGTGATGCATCTAGATTAAATTCGCAATTAATGCAAGACTACTATCTTCAGTAAAAATGTAAAATAATTTAATGGATGTGAATATCTCAACGAAAGGAAGGCTACTCAAACACTCTCCCTAATCTCTCATTACTGCTAGTTTCCAGATGTAAGAATATGTCAAATTTGAGGAGAAGGGTAAAAGGACACTTCGTAACCCTTATCAAAATCTGTTTACATCTAATTAGGGTCATTCCTGGACATGCTCAATGTGTATTTCCTTACATTGTGTTGCATTAAGAGACAGGCAGTTTCCGCTGCCAGGATTCCTGTAAGATGTATATTGTGCCATGAAGCCTGAAGCTGAAACAGACAAATCAGTAACGAATCGAACTTGCAGGACATTGGTCGTGCTCCAAACACACCAAGGATTTTGATAGCCACAGCGTTTTATTTGTATGGAACTCGATGGATAGTTTGCGTCCGATACTTCCACGTAGTCATACCGACAGTGTTTTCCACCATATTCCAGATAAAACTTGAAAAACTGCAAGTAAATGTAGCTGCCTGGTGTTACAGTAATATACCAGGTGCAGTTCAGGTGATGTGGATATCTGGATGGGTAATTCGGACTCCAGAATTTTCCTTTAAGATCAGTCAAGTTATGTGTACACGACCCTAGGAAAGAAAAAAAGAAAAAGAGCACTTTGTTAGGTTGCATATATGGAGAAATGCTAGCTAAAGCATAATTTCATCCTTCTAAATTGCCAGAGAATAATCAAGCAACTACCAAAAACAAGAAAATTCAATTAAGGATACTTAAGTTTTAGGTGGGAACTGCTGTAACATTATGCATCAACGACTTAGTATTGAAAGATATATATGAAATACATCATATATTATTGCACTGCGGGTATGAAATCAAATGAAACCATGTTGCCTCGCAGTTACGGGCGCAAATTTCAATTGCGTCGAGAAGCCTGAAAAATTGCTTCTCCACGCAATTAAAATTTGCGCTCATAACTGCGAGGCAACATTGTTTCATTTGATTTCATACCCACAGTGCAATAATATATGATGTATTTCATATATATCTTTCACTCATCATTACTTATCACGGGAAGTTGTGAACCCAGAAGTGACCAGCTCCCAACGAGAAAGGTGCAGATATTGTCATTAGAAGATAGAACTCATCTATAGCTATCATCTATTTTAGAGTTATTTAAAAAGACTGAGGGCATGTCTCTAAAGTCTAGAAATCTATAGCTAAAAGGTTCATGCTGTGCTAGAACGGAAGAGGGGTTCTAAAATCTCTAAAAGTTCTAAAGTTCTAGAATATCTATGGTCCATGTTGTAAGTCTAAAATTTCTAAAGCTCTAGAATATGTAAGGTATTTTGGGGGTTCTAAAATCTCTAAAATCTCTAAAGTTCTAGAATATCAAACGATCCCTTTGGGGCTTTTAAAATCTCTAAACGTTCTACAGTTCTAGAATATCCATGGCCCATGTTGTGAAAGCTACATAGCCCCAAAGCTAAAATTTTAAAAGAGTGCTTGAGCCTGATCACTGACGCGGGCGCTTGGGCTTCATCAGTAAACGAGTGCTATATTCCTCACACGATCTCGGTAAAAAGTGTAGTTAACCCAACCGTAAAATGAAAGCTAAAATCTTTATCACTGAAACGAGTGCTATATTCTTCACACGATCTCGGTAAAAAGTGTAGATAACCAAACCGTAAAATAAAAGCTAAGATTTTAAAAGAGTGCTTAGGCCTAATCACTGAAACGAGCACTTAGGCTTAATCAGTAAACGAGCCTCGGCGTCATATGTGGGTTGAGTTTGTTGGTTCTCTACTCTGCACCGAGAGGTTTTCTCCGAGTACTCCGGTTTCCCCTCCCCTCAAAAACCAACATTTGACTTGATTTGCTTTAACTTGTTAATTTCAATTTACAGTGTCCCCGATTAGTGCTCTACGGCGCTAGAAGATTAGACACTTAAATAAAGTTCCTTTCCTTTCCTTTCCTTTTACACGATCTCGGTAAAAAGTGTAGATAACCGAACCGTAAAACGAAAGCTAAAATTTTAAAAGAGTGCTTTGGCCTAATCACTGAAACAAGCACTTGGGCTTAATAAGGTAAACGAGTGCTATATTCATCACACTATCTCGTAAAGAATGTGATTAAGCGAACTGTAACATGAAAGCTAAAATTTGAATGAAAGAACGAGACTAGTTAGAAGCCCCAAAGGGATCGTTTGATATTCTAGAACTTTAGAGATTTTAGAGATTTTAGAACCCCCAAAATACCTTACATATTCTAGAGCTTTAGAAATCTTAGACTCACAACATGGACCATGGATATTCTAGAACTGTAGAACGTTTGGAGATTTTAGAAGCCCCAAAGGGATCGTTTGATATTGTCACATCATCTATAGATATCTTTTATTTTAGAGTTATTTTAAAAAAGACTGAGGGCCTTTGGGGCTTCTAAAATCTCTAAACGTTCTACAGTTCTAGAATATCTATGGTCCATGCTGTGAGTCTACGATTTCTAAAGATCTAGAATATATAAGATATTTTGGGGGTTCTAAAGTTCTAGAATATCAAACGATCCCTAGCTCCTCTAACTAGAACAGTTCTAGAATGCTATAGAAGCTGCACCTTTATGATCCCAACGTCAGTGGCTTCATATCTCAGTTGGTAAGAGCATCGCACCGGTATCGCGAGGTAGCGGGTTCAAACCCCGTTGAAGTCCTGAAAATTTTCAGGCTTCTCGACGCAATTGAAATTTGCGCTCATAACTGCGAGGCAACATGATTTCATTTGACTTCAGTATTGGTTTTATCAAAGAGGCGAAGGATGATTTTTAGTGACAGGACTAATTCAGTCTGAGTTTAGGATGCATAAATTGGTTGTGCAGCAAAAAGGTGAAAAAATATAATCACGATAGAGAAGACCTTACTAGAGTCCTGCCTCGAATCTGGGCATTGACATTAGTTTATCGCATTAAAATCCAGTATAAAGAAATAACTGTGGAGCTCCGCTCATAAGCCTGGCTAAATATATATATATATATATTATGTTTAGAATGATCTCATTGGTAAAATTGTACTATGTTTAGAATGATCCCGGGCGTATAGGCCTATAAAGGCTTATACGGGGAAGCTCCGTCCGAAAGGGTACCTTTTTTAGGCTAAAGGTATATGAAAGGGTGGGGAAATCTTTTATTTAGGTATTTAAAAGGGCCTCTTATTATTTTCCAATGGAAGGTATACGAAATGGGTATCTTGTCTGCCAAAAGGGGAAAGGGTCGGACCTCGGGGCGGAGCCTCCCAGTATTTTTTTTTTTAGTACCCTCCCCCCCCCCCCCCTTTCCCCGGGGTAATGATCTCATTGCTAAGGGCGCCAGAGACCAATAAAAAGGTTTGAGTTGTAATCCGTGAATCTTAAAGAATTTAAATGAAAGGTTTTCAATACATACGTGGCGTAGAGGGCATTTGAGTTGCACTTGTCGTCATCGAATAGTTTCCTGCCAGAAAAAAAGTACAAATATTAGTATTAGTATTGAAAATTGTGGAAAGTCAAACACTTTGCCTTAGCATCTTTTCAATTTGTTTCTTAAGATTTCACAGTGAATCAATTCACTTTTCTTCTTGCGTAGTGTGTTGTTTATGTCTGTGATTGCTGATGTAATTTGAGTCAAAGACCGAATGTGGTCCTAACAGTTGTCTTTGCAGTCGGAGAAAGTGCTTTGGAACAGAAAACAGGAAAACAAGTTGGCCACAGTTATACATGATTGTCTAAGAGCTAGTACCAGAGAAATTAAAACTAACTGAAGTAACTCACATTGAACCTGAAAAGACAGCTGTAAAGAGAAAACGTTTAATAGAACTCACCAACTACATGAACACTTCTGCGAGTTTTCTGCGTGCAGAATAATAGTTTTCAGTATAGCCTACGCAGCAGCCGTTCCTGTTCGAAAGAAGAGCTCCCAAACGATTTTCCACAAACTGGCCGCGCCGAAGTTGGGGCAAGAGACTGAGGGAACGCTTACAAGAAGACCCCCCTTTTTTTTTTCAAAAACGTTCCCCGTTTTTAATGGTTGACTTGAAATGCGCTGATTGACGTCTTATTAACAAATTAGCCAATAACAGATAACCTTGACCATGAATTGTATCAGTCATCAGTTGAGAGTATGATAAAACGAAAATAATTCACTTACTGGAAAATTATAGACGAATGATCGACGTTTCGGCCATATCACACGGCCTTCATCAGGAATCTGCCGACTCGGTAAAATACGAAATTAAGGAACATAACTCATACAGAGTTCGATGGGAGATGGGTAGTAAGGCCGCTAAATGCAAAACTCCACCAAAGCAGACCATGAAACCATTCAAGAGGTTTTAGTTCCGATTTTTAATCTACCTTCGATTTCAGTGCGACTTGTTGGCTATTTCTTAGTGCAAAGTGGTTTACGAATTGAATCGTACTAAATCTCCTGGAAATTACAGAAAAACCTCCTTGCTATTTTTATAATCCACAGTACGTTTTTGGTCAAATGGTCACGAAATCGTAAATAGAGAGTAGAAGTGTTCAAAACAATCGCATGACTGTGCAAAGGAGCCGCTTGCTTCTCACAATATAAGAGAAGATTTAACAGGGGAGCTGCGTAATTGTCTTCATCTTGTCTCGATTCGTTATATAGGACCAAGAGAAAATGAGAGGACAGAGAGGGAGGCTCCCGGTCCAGCCCTTGGGATATGTCATGTCCACGAAAGTTATTTTTAGACGAGCGGAAGTCTTCCGAGACGTCCGCATGCAGGCCAAACTCGGTCCGATGTTTGAAAGAAAATAAATATTCATCAGCCTTCCACGTGCGCCATCATTTTCTCTTTTCACTAAGAACCTGAGAGCGAGGCAAGACTGCATGCGGACGTCTCAGAAGACAGACTTTCGCTAGAACAAAGACTTCTGCTCGTCTAAAAATAACTTTCGTGGACATAACATATCCCGGCCAACGCCCTGAGCCTCCCTCTCTGTCCCCTCATTTTCTCTTGATAGGACTCGAGCTTACATTGGCAAGGTAAGCAGAGAATTTTACGAATACAGTTTATTTCCTTGATCCTGAGAGAGATATGGATTCTGATAGTTCTGATGCATTTTATTAATTCATTCTGCGTAAATATAAAGTATCTTTCACAAGCGAACGAAAAGCTTACTTCAGCCCAGTTGAAACGTTTCGTCTTTTAGCGAATTATGGAAACGCTTATCCATACCGGCTTCAGCTGACGCTTGAATAATGTTGAATTTCCTTGACGGATATCGTCACAGGCTGTCATTCCCATACAATTTATTTTAACCACTTACTTGACCACGTATGATGCTTTGTAATGGAGAAATCACGATGATACTCGAGAAGCCTGTTTTTCGTTTTCTTATTTTTTGGAACTCCGTGCATCATGACAAACATCTGAAAAAATAAGCTTTTTCCGAATCCTGTTGGCAAAACGGCCATTACATCTATACAATAAAGATGGCGCATTGACAGTTCTTGTTCCCTTTCGGTGTAAAACCGAGACCGATTCGCCCTGCTTCAACACGATTCAAAACTTTCCACCTCTTCCGCCATTGTCTTTGTCACGCTAGAACTAACAAGAAATATTTTTCTCGAAAATTTCTCACCTGTCAATCATTGTGACTGTGCCGCACCAATCAGAAGCCCCCGTTAGTTAGCGAACGGGTTTTGGGGGTCTTATGCATTGTATGCGTACAGACAGCTAATTCAGAGGCAGATCTTGATTGTCAGTCAGTTTGTCACTTTGAGGACCACATCACAAGTGACAGATCTCCCAGAGCATAAATAGTCCGGCAAGTAGACTGGGTACTAGTAATTGCGAGTCATTGTTTCCAAGTGTCGGCCATTGCTTCTGAAATCTGCAGCAAATAGACCATTTTACAGTTGTGGCTAAGTTACCAGGCCTAACAATGGAAGCGAGGCTGCCGGTGACCCTGTTTTGATACAAACCTTCATGCTTTTGTAATGTTAATGTGGACTAATTAGCGTTACAACAACACAATTTACATGATAAAAGCAGTGAGGTCTGTATTAATGCAAGGTCACCGGCAGCCTCGCAGCCATTCATAGGCTTGGTCGCTGAGCAAACAACTGTAAAATGGCCTATTCGTTCCCAACCGCAGAAATTAGTTTATTTGTAAATCTGTTCTGCAAAAAGACACGTGTTCCCGTTGTTTTTTATCTTTACACAAGCCAAGTAAACATGACCATGGAAGTTACAGAGCTGCAAAAGTAGACACTTTCTAGAAAGACAAATTAACACACCTGTCAACAAACTGGGATTCCGCACAATCACCGATAGCAGGAAAGCTGAGATTTCGTCATGTGAAAGAAGAATAATCAAGACATCATCGGCCACATTTGTCTTTGGTGGTATTTTAGTTTACGAGGAAATATAACATCAGCTTCGGAAAAGTCGCGGACCAAGGATACCATACTGTATTTCTTAATCTTTCATATTCTTCATGTACTTCACGATTTGCTCGAACATGCTTTTCCAAGAGCGTAGATACCTTGTAATGTTTTTAGAACGACTTATTGCAACATATATTTGACCATAGATAAAGCTTCGCTGTTTGTTAAAATGAAAGCTTATTACTATTCTATCCATTGTCAGTCCTTTTACTTTGTGGACAGTGCAAGCCCATGCTAATGTAATTGCAAACCGTGTTCTTTGTATCTCAGGTAATCATAGCTTATTATGTCTTACTTTTATCTTTACCAAGATGGGTTCAATAGCTACTACTTTGTTTTCTTTAGCATATTGGGTATTGCTATTATTTATCATGTTTTGTCCTGCTTTATCATGATGAAACTTAATGAATATTATTGATGGCCTTTGAGTATTTTGATTGACATATATTTTGACTACTGTGCCAATCTGACCATTGATTGATCTATCTGAGATGTCAGTATTAGCTGTAAGCATCACTCTTGCCGTTTCTTTTAACTGAAGTTCATAATCAAGTCCACCAGTTTCAGATCTTCCTCTTGCCAATACTCTGTCAATATCTTGTTTATTGACATTGTTAGGATATTGATCTGTGGCTTTCAGGGTAAACATAGCTTTAGGAATCACAGCTAGGTAATTTTAATATACCAACTTAATTCATTCAAAACAATGAAAGGGAGAGATACCAGAGGTTATCCCTATACGATGGTATCCGTCCAGATGTTACTGATCTTGATGAGGGAGGAAAACCAGAGAACCCGGAGAAAAACCCTGGCAGTCAGATTGAGATCGACTGAAACTCAGCCCACATATGACCTCGAGGCCAGAGATGAACCTGGGTCGCAAAGGAGGAAGGCACGGTTGATAACCACTAAGCCATCCTGACTCCCCTTTTGGAGGTTAAGCTGATATAAATCACAAAGAGCAATAACATTTATACCAGCAAAAAGCTGTGAGTTGTTAATATCAAATATCCCTTTTAGTCATTGATGAATATGGAGGAGAGTAGTGTCACCAACCATTGAGATCTCATCTTTTATTATTACGTTCAGCTCACACAGTGATAATCTGATTTGTGTTCTTTCCTGGTCAGATATTGCAGGTAGGAAATCACCTGTATTTTTAGGTATTGCTAATGCTGTGTTAACGGTTGTACCATCAATGATTATTGCTGCTACTGCAGTAGATGCTGCTAGTAAGACTTTTGTTTTCTCAGGATTCATTGGAGCATGTCTATAAGTTTTTTAAGAGTCGTAGGTTGCTTTAATCAAATGACTTTCCCCAGCATCACCACCAACAGTTATAAACAAATAAACTGGTTCAACATTTTGTGACTTCAGGCTGTTGAGGTTTTCCATTTCATTTCTAATCCATGAAAGCACCCTATTGTACTGATTGACGTAATTGATCATCAGATATTTCTGTTGGCTGATTATACATTGTTATTGCTGATGGACTGTGATTTTCAGTAGTTTGGGGATTTGCAGCAAGCTCTGAGGGTACTTGTTCATTGAACACCTCATCTACTGATGATTCATCTTGGAATTCTAGTTGTATTTCAGAATTCGCTTAATCATGTATAGGGTCATATGAATGTATGACAGTGCCCTGCTTGTTTCTTAGCCATTCTAGTGCTTCTGTTCCTACTAAATAGCTGATAGAGATGATGTAGTGTGCGGCAAAAGTTGTCTTAACTGTGAAAATGGCAATAAGAGAAAGATTAGCAGCAGTCAAAGCTGTAAAATTCTGAACAGGTCCTGAAATTTGAAGCATACTTAAGGAATCCATTTCAGTGCTGCACTGTTAGGGCAAATTTTCAAACAATCGCGCATGGTAAGAGTGACACCGCAATACCAAATTCTGTAAGGGCCCAACGAGCATAAGAACCCAAGTACGCATTTTGTACCTATTTTTTAAAATTGGGGGGGGGGGGGTCCTCTTGCAAGCGTTCCCTCAGTCTCTTGCTCCAACTTTCGTTCGCGCGGCCAGCTTGCTACAACATGCGTAAAAACCGATACGCGTAACAAAAAAACAATTGATATAAAACTATAGAAATGCATTTTGGTAGTTGTGGTTAAAAAGCCGAGAGGAAGAAACATAAAATACAATGGTCGTATATAGCTTTGCTGTGTCAGTCCAGAAACAATCTTGCTCTAAATCCATACTGATCATGTTTAAAAAAAAAACCGCTTAAATGAATGTCAAGTTACGCTGACAAACCCAAAATAGTATTTCCGAGAAAGTTTTTTTCATAATTTTTGGGGAAGGGGGGAGGGTAAAAAGGTTTAAACTATTGTGAATTTAATTGCAAGTGCATTTCGTCCTAAGCAGCGTATGTATGTGTATGGAGATAATTCAAGTGAGGCCAACGCTACTGTATGCATGCGATGGATGAAGAACCTTCGCTGATCCACAGCATCAGGAACTTCTTGTGCGACACCCGAGGACAGAGAAAAATCTCTGACCGGGTGGGTCAGTACCTGGCTTGGGCCGAGCCGATTTGTCCTCAAACTCCCACGGCTTGCTCCCGTCTGGCCTTGGAGCTCAGTCCAGTAGAGCAACAGTGATCTAATCCGGAGGTCGTGGGTTCGATTCCCACCCGGGTCAGAGATTTTACTCTGTCCTTGGGTGTCGCGTAAGAAGTTCCTGATGCTGTGGATCAGCGAAGGTTCTTTATCCATCACATGCATAAAGTAGCGTTGGCCTCACTTGAATGATCTCCACATTGTAAATCTCTTAAGAACATTATCATTGACCAAAAAATGTCTTAAAGAATGATTTTAATAATTTGATTGAATTTTTCTTCAGGATTGCACCTAATCTAAGATGCACGCAGATTTTGATAAGAGTCATGCAGTAAGTGTCCCTCGCCTAGGTTTGATAGGTTTGGCCAATTGCGCGCGTACCAGCGGTCCCTTTTTTGCCAGCCTAACCCTGAGTACGGACCGCTCCGGTTTTTTGTTTTGTTTTTTGTTTGTTTTACTTCGGCGCTACGAAACGTTGGATTTTACCTCTTAAAATGCAAGTTTTCGCTTACTAACCGTTGCAAAGAGTAGGAAAAACAGTATTCACATGAATTTGCTGACAACACTTTGCTGGTTTGCTGATTTTCGAGTTGTTGGTTTTCTTGATCTGTTGACATGCCGTTGAACGTAAAACAACTTACACTGCAGAGCAGTCGGGGCGCCTGGTGACGAGTATAATCAGTCCCCTTAGAGGGAAGGGAGTACCAGATTGTGAGTTTTACATTTAAGCAATCTGGGACACCCTTCCCTCCACGGGGACTTATTATACTCGTCACCAGGCGCCCCCAGCTGAGTGCCATTTTTTAATTGGACCAGTTGTGATCCTCACGGCTTCAGGCCGCTGCTGGCTTCACGTTGCTAGCTGGTGAGGATTTAGAGAAAGTCATGTTCCACGAGACTGGCTTGTTTATTTAGCGACTGGATTCGATTTTCGTCCAAAAAATCTTGCTGGTTAAGAGTCGATTGGAGCCTCGACGCTGCCGTCAGCCTCCAACCTTGCCACTATACTATGAAGGAAAGGTGAAGGCGACTATTTTTCCCGAAACCTCGTGTACATATTAAGGACAGCAACACCTCGCCACATGATAATTTTCTAGCAAGTTTCCAGACCTAAACTTCTCGTCTTCGCCCCACATGTTCTTTATATTTATTCAGAATATGAAACCCGTAAGTGACAAAAACAGTGAGCCTGGGTCACCTGTGGTCATACGCGCACGATTACCGTCGCCTCTTTGGCGATTTGAAACGACATCCAGAAGAGAAACGACAAATCAAGAACTTGAACACGGATATCTTGAGCTTCAAAAAACAGGACTGAAAAGATGCAAGGAGGAACTTGATACTTAGTAAGACAGATATGCACTCCAACAAGCGTACGTTTTTCCAGCGTAATGAGCGCATCCTCTGACAGTTGATTGTCAGCGACAGGGAGAAGTATATTTCTTATCTACATGGGCGAGAGCTGATGGACCGGATAGCGATCAAAACGGACGCTAAAAATTTCAAGAAAATTTGCCACGAAGTTGTTCCTGGGCCAAATGACGATCTCTAAGAACTATAATTGAAGGTACGTCGTAGATCCACGAGGCGATAGTCGGAAGGATCCGCAGACTACTTTGACAATGTTATTACGAAATTCATTGTCAATAACAGGACAGACGCATGAAAAACTGACATCAACTTGTTTTTTACAATAACAAAAAGGCAGAGGGGTCAAAATTAAGTCAAAACACGAGAAGAAAGAGAGACAAAAAATGCGAGAAACTTCAATTTTATTCAATCTGACGCGACCAAATTCATAGCTTGCTTCGCTCTCTTATTGGCTAATGGAAAAAAGGGAGACTTTCTATTGCTTTTCACGGTTTCTGACGCCATATTGGCTGGAGGGCAAACACGGCTTAAATTACGGTGAACGTATGGGGATTTTACGGAGCCCGTTAAGTGTCATACAAATTTACACTCTTGTTTTCAGTTTTCGCGACTTTTTTCGCGACTTTTTTCGTGATTTTTTTCCCTACTTTTTTCGCGACTTTCTTCGCGACTTTTTTCGCTACTTTTTTTGCGACTTTTGCGGTTTACATCATTGCGGGCTCGTTGATATGGAACCTTTTATAGTTTTGCTCTCACAAGCAGATCTTTTAAGGATTTTTCTTTTTTGTACGAAATGATAGGTGGTTCTTTAAAAATTTGGCGAAGTAGGGGTTGATTTTGAATTAAATGCCATTTTGTGAGTAAAGCTTCTTTTAAGTTTGACACTGATGGCTGGTATTGTGTCACAAAAGGTAAAAGATCTTTTTTGTTTTTTGTTAAAGCACTGAGCCCCTC
>NW_027179766.1:345000-347500 GCF_036669935.1 Montipora foliosa
CGATAGAGTTCGATTTGTTCGGAAATCGAACTCACTGAAAGTGTGGTGTTCGATTTCGTTCGATTGCCGAACTCAATCGAACTCAATCCACGGATTGAGTTCGATTGAGTTTGATTGAATTCGATTTTCGAACGTTCGATTTACTATGCCGGGAAACATCGGCTCTATTTGAACCTTGATCTTACTATTTAATTGCCGTAGTTGTTTTTTGACGTTCTCACAGGAAAACTGGTCTTTGAATGGAAGAGAGAATCGAACGACTTTGTCATCATCTGACTGCTGTAACTGTTTGTTGCTGTTGTTGTTGTTGCTGTTGCTGTTGCTGTTGCTGCTGTTGTAGTTTTTTGAAGATTTCCTTCAGACGCTCAACTTCCTTGAGAAAGATTTCCCAGGTCGACGAGATCCTTAAACCTCTATAAAGCATAGTATTCAGCAGCGCTTTCTTGTATTTGATGTCCATATGACTTTGAAAGTGTAACAGGAGACCTTTGTCAGTAGGTTTTCTATAGACTTCCGTTTGTAGACTACAGCCTATTTTTGTGATTTTATACCCAGAAATGGGAGGCTATTCTCAACTGCCAACTCCATAGTAAATTCCAGGGACGGGTGGGCTTCGTTTAGTACATGGAGGAAGGACTCTGCTTCTCATGGCCAATAGTTTCCTGTATCACATCGAAGAAAATCTCGATCAAGCTAACAAACTCCCATCTTTGTACAAGCGATATGTTGATGACACCCTCGCTTTTGCAGACAACATCGACGACGGCTGAGTCGTCAGCAGGCGTTCGAATTGGCGATCTTTAATCGTTAATTAAAAATTGTCTGTCTGGATCCCTACTCCTCCAGTTAAAAAAAGGTCTACAAACAAGTTTTGATTTCAGAGTATTAAAACTATGATCTGCACAAATCACGATAGACATTTCTTTCTTTCTACACTTTTACCTTCCTAAAACTTGTACCGCTTTAAAGTATGTTGCATAAAGCAGTTTACCGTTATTTGTCATTATTTACTTATTCACTTGTTAACTTGGTTTTTCGTGGACGGCTTTTTTTGTTTTTGCAAGTACATAAATGATAACTGACTTCCTAGGTTAGGGTCAGTAATGGAAAAAACGCGTTCCAAATTCCGGATTCCAGATTTTACATAAACCCTCATGCGGCTCACTTGTTCCGATAACGTTTTGTGTGAGAACCGATAATGAAAACCACGCTGTTGGACGACATACGGTACGTTTCATCGTTTAGTCGCCGGGGCTATAAACTGGCTTAACAGTAAATCCCATCAAGCCTTATAAGAAGACATCTTTTCTGCGTAGATAGACTTGATCGCTAGAAGGAACAACGACGCGTCGGTGGCTTAATACGGAGTTTAAGATCTACGACGCGACGGTAACGAAAACATCATTTAAAATTGCAAGTTCAGGTTTATTAATTTTTTTTTTCGTGATTACGTCGGTTTGTCTAACTTCTAAAAACTAGCTCAACTTTCCAGGAACTGAATTAGCAGGCGCGGTGTTGAAGTTACGACAGAAAATTCAAATTCGCTGCCTTGTGTTCACGTTCTTCGTAAAACTTGAAAACTGGTCATTTTACGTCGCAGATGTGCCGAAAACGTGAAAGATAAGTACAAAAATGAAAAAATGCACGTGCAGAGCGTGCAAGCTATTGGTTTTGTTAAAGTTTGTTATGCAGGACGTCGTGAGTTCGACTCCGCAGCAGGACCTGCAACACTCAGGGTCTTAAAATAACTGAGGAGAAAGCGATGCCTTTGTAATAACATCCGCAAATGATTTGACTTTCAAGTCTTCTTGAATAAGGACTATAACCCGCTCGTCCCGTCTCACAACCTTCAATGCTCTTGAACTCTGTGGGATGCTAAAGATCGCACACACTTGTCGAAAAGAGTACAGTGTTGTGGTCTGGTCTTTCCATCAGCCATGTGGTCGGCTTAGCATAATCTTCTGAAGGGACTACTTATCGATGAGACCACATAACAGCAAAACAGGCAGCAGTCAAATCGAAGGAGTCCAAGTGCTGAAACTGGTAAACTGGTAAACAAGAACACCGCCGTAGATGAAATTTCAAGATTGTTTTGATCAGTTTCAAACCATTTCGCAAATATACATCTGTGCACGTCACGAAAATGGTGTTTTATGATCTTCCCAGTGTCTTCTACTTAATATTTATTACTTTTAAGTGGCAAAACCCGTAACTCAGTGTTAACTCAATTTTAACTCAATCTTAACTCTAACTCAAACTCAACTCAAACTAAACTAGACTCGTAACTCGATCAATAGTCTATCTCCAATCTATTCCGGTGAACACTTTGGCGATATATTCCTGGTAACCATAAAAATTTCCCTTATAAGCATGACATTTGAAACAACAAATTTAAAGCATTGCGTGTTTACATTGAACTGCCTTTACTTGCGGAAGACATCTTTATTTTTGGCCTCACGCGCAAGTCTTTACACTACCTCGAGGTACGCAACTTTGCCAT
>NW_027179766.1:352500-357500 GCF_036669935.1 Montipora foliosa
CCCTCACGCACCAAGCATTCAATTTCACCATTTTTCCATTGCTCCAGCCGTTTTTCGAGACATTGCTGCCGTTCTTGCGCCTTCGATTTTTGGCCGGGTTTTTGAAGCGCCAAAGCTAGGAGAACAATTGCCGCTTTGAGTGCGATATGTTGCATTGTGGTGCCATTGTTCCAGTCATTAATATGCTTAGTGAGTTGGTCGATAAAGTCTCGTCCTGTTTTCCCATATGGGACCAGGAAGGTGTTTTTACGCCAAGAAATGATCTCATTATACGCATCATTAATGACTGATACGCTAACTGTTATGTCATGCCCGTCGTTATTCATACCCCAGCTAACAATCGGCGGCGTGTCTATGGGCATGTATTCTGGCAATCGACCCGGGGTACATTACACACCTCAAATGAATCGCATATTGATTTATCTCTCACAAGAGCAATTTCCTCCGTTCCTGTAATATGTAAATCAGAAACCCTTCCAGAGATAGCAATAGCAACTCTCCGTAGGGAAGTATTGGTGACCGGTTAGAGCCTCTTCACATGATCCTGGCTGACCGGGATGGCTCGGCCACCAGGATGAAATTGGTTTCTGTTCATATGGCGACTTTCAGCCCGACAAGACAATTCAGGCGTGAAAACTAACGAAAAAGCCTGGCGAGAATTTCTCGATTTTCTTTGTTTAAGCAACCTCAAACTTCTTATGACTTTACGTTACCTATCAAATGAAACTATTCCAATCTTTATCACAGAAGAAAACGGCAGACTTGGAAGTAAAACCTCGATAAAGTCCGTTCTATCACGAGAATGCATTATATTATTTTCCTTCCGGTAACAGGACTGAAGTGTTCATATGGCAAAAATTCCAGCCTGCTTCACCCGAGATCGCTGTTGGAAAAACCGAGATCTCGGAAACCGGGCCCACAGCCCGGCCAACTGGATTCATATAAAGAGGCCCTTATGAGTGAGTGAGTAAACACTTTATTGAACGATTGTAGCACTTAATAGTGTTATAACACAAGATAGGATGAGGGGAGAGAACACTTCCAGCATACATGGCCCTCTCCAATGATATACTTTTTTCAATCTAAATTTAGGCCGTGGTCATGATGCACTGCTATTTTAAAGAAGACACCTGATTGGATCTCATTGGATGCCGGGGGTGAGCACGGGCCCGAGACCAAAAATAACTTCACAGCATGGCTTGGTTTGCACGTTTTTGTTGAACCAGGAAACCAACCTAGGAAAAGCGTTTATAACCTGATAGATAAAAGTTTTCCATCGGGACCACATATTAAGGAAAATATTCCATAGAAACACCATCAAATTATGCCATAGCTGTACACCAAACAAGACGCAGGTTATAGATAAACATAACAAAGAGGTGTTGCAAAAAGCCGAAGAGCAAGTGGCTGAAAAGCAAACCTCAAGAATGTGCAGCTGTCGAAACAACTAGATGCTCTGTGTGCGTAAACTGGTTTTGCCTGTGGTACACGTTACACAAAAAACAGAGGGCACTGAGTGGGCTGAAAGTGAATTTTCTCAGGAGTAATGCCAAAAAAAAAGTCGAAAAACAGAAAAAAAGATTAGGAATCCAGTAGATACTCTTGTTTTCTCCTACAATGGAAGAAGCAGCTTAGGGGATGGAGCTTAAATGCAGCATATTTCTCGTTATCCTGGAGCTGCTCAGTCCGGAAACGTAACACTGCTTGTTTTTTTGTTACAAAATTTATCTGTTTTGACTTCAGGGTGAACTATTTACAAAATGCGGTTCAGTGGCTAATCAAAACAGAATTTGTAATTGAAAAGCTAAACACCTATGACACGAAAAAACAAACTTGCGAACACGTTAACCTGAATTATTGCACATTATAATGCTGATAAACACAACAGCAAAGGAGATGGTTAATAAATACGACGTTTCTTTTACTATCTGAATGATTTTGGGTTAGAATAAAGCTATATATTGTTGAAAAATCTTCGTGTTAATAAGTAATGTAAACAATCTTCCCACATTGGGTTAACAAGGAACCATTTAAAGAAATATTGTTGGCTTCCGAAATGAACTTCATTTTAAACTAGAATGACAAAACACACCTTTTTCTGACGTTAAAAACCATGGCTACCTATTAATCATTTGCCAGAGAGAACACGACTAAAAATTCCTGTCATGTTTATGAAAACTGCTCGTGTATCAAATTTCAACCCATGCCTGCAAATCTCAAAAAAACCTTTTCCAGCCAAAACTTTTATTGAAACAAACAGCATATTTGGTATAAGATGCAAAAAAACATCTTCCTATTTAATTCCGTGCGTGCAAACAAGCAACACACTCCGTGTAAAAAACCCATGATATGCAACTAAATAAATTTCTTACCGGAGTTCAGGATCAAACCCTTTTCTGAAGAACCTTTTCCTTGAATAATGAAGCAAAAAATGGACAACAAGCTTTCTTTCAAATAATTCTTAACTAAAAGGAATTCGTTAAATTTCCAATTGTTTTTTAAATGAACAATGTGCAGAGTTGAGTACAAATAAGCTTAAAGGGGCACTTTCACAGACGCGCATGCGCCAGGTTTTTTTAATCGAACCTTGAAAAATTCAGTCTTGGTGCTGATGTGAGCTTTTTGCCTGAGCTTTGTAGTTCTTAACATCTCTCTCCTTGAAAAAGGCGTCTTACATCAGGGAGTTTAAGAAACCACGACGGCTACGGCGACGAAAACGTCACTTTAAACTATTCATCTTGTTTATGTTGTACAATATGGGCGAGGTATGATACGACCATATTGGTATGTACCGATTTAAAACAAAGAGAGAGAAAGAGAGATTCACTGCACTTTGTCTACGCTGTCGTCAAAACCTTATAAAAAATTGGTCATTTTACGTTGTTGTTTGACGAGTACAGGAGACAAATGTACAAAAAATGCGTGCCGCCCGTGCAGCACGATCTTTTTTTTTCCTGTTTTAACCAATAATGTTACTGCTTTTTGGCGTTGTTATTGCCGTAGCCGTCGTCGTTTCTTAAACTCCCTATTATCGTGTGTAAGCTGCGCGCTGATGTCTTCTTGACATTTGCCAATTGAAATGAGGACGGCCAGCTGCTCGCCTTGTGCAGTTGTGTTTTGGGGCTAAATCATATATTGTGTAAGAGATGGAATAGAGCTTCTTCGTTCTGGCACGAAGATTTCCTGAATCTCAGCCATCTCCATATATAAGAAAGAGGAATTTTATTGAAAAAACAAACAGAAAAATTCGAGAAATGAAAATATACTCTTCTTTATTTGCCCAAGTACAGTATCAGCGGATCTAAGATTTGAAGGCCTTCTATTTCTCACTCGCGTTCAGGAGAGAAAAAACAAAAACCCTCAGGCCCTGGATTCTGTTTATATTACTACTTGTTGTGAAAAGAAGCATGGAAGTGGTAAAAAGAGCTCTTGAAAACATTGAAACATTGGTGTCATTTTCATATGAATTGCCTTTGTTTTGAAATTTCCTTTCCCAGTTATTTTCCATCGACTAGTAAAATTAAAACCAGTATGTTAGGCATAAATTAATTGATTTGTAAGTTTTTTGACTGGCATGATTCGCCAGAGACTTGTGTTAACGATTTCAAAGAGCTGGATCATTTCTTCTTGAATTTCATGACTGTTGCTGAAAATGTTTTTTTTGGCAAATAATTTTGCGCTGCATGGATTTGTCACAGGTTTTCGCTGTTGTAAGGGAAAAGCCCTCAGCCGCTTCTCATCTGCCGTATTTTGGGCAAAGCATTTGCGGTCATATTTCATCTATTTCAATTCATTTCCATTTTACAATTTAAACCCTGGTCAAACTTGACCATTTATATTTTGTGTATTTTTTTAGTTTGGAGTTAAGAGTTCAACTAAAATTTCTGGTGACAGCTTTTTAATATGGTAATTTCTTTTTCATTCATTTTATTATTTTTTTCTTCAGCTTTGCATTTATTAACCCTGACAAAAAATTCATGCTTGACTTTGTATCCTGAGCAACAATACCTGATCTTCCAAGAGCCATTCTTTTTCTATGTAAAGCTTGCAAAATCTTTCGTTGGAAGTTATAAAATCCCGTCACTCTTGTCTTCTTTCGAGAAAGTTTTGAAACATCTTACTTGTTTGCATATATTCTGTGACATTCTCACAAAACAGGATATATTCAGTGGTTTTCCCGAGGAAGTTTGTCCCATATATATATATATGACTTCACATAAAACCTAAACTTCTGGAAGTCATAGTTATTGCTCCGCAATCGATTGAGTTGAGCGCTCTACGAAATACGTTCTATATATATATAGAGAGAGAGAGGGCTGTGACAATTAAAACAGGCTACACGGTAATTACCCTACAGGCCTGTTTCGTAAGGTTTGAAGCCTCACTCTTCAGGAGTTTTATTCACACTGCTGCAGTGAATAAAACTCTTGAAGAGTGAGGCCTCAAGCCTTACGAAACAGGCCTGTAGGATAATTACCATGTAGCTATGTTTTAATTCTCACAGCCCTCTATAGTTACGCTCTACCTATGTATTGAGCACTCTAACTGGCTCGTTCGCCACCTCTTTTTGATTATATATATATATTTGTTTTTTTTTTCCAAGAACTTATGTGATCACAAAGCGGTTTCTACAAATCATTGTATGTTGTCCTTCAGAGGCACAAAAACAACCGTAAAAATTCAATTAAGGCCTTACGCTATTGCTAAAACTATAATGAAAAATCCAAGCTTTCGAGCCGATCTATATGGTATCATCAGGGATCTTTCAAAATTTTACATTCGAATGTAATGTAAAAATGTGTGAAAGGCGTGCGGGTAGTATGTAAAACCTATAAAAGTAATGAGGTGTATGAGATATGAATACAAATATGAAAAAAACCAGTAAGATCGAATAAGCGAGTGTCATAATAGTATCACAAAGACTGCCGAAAGCTTGGATTTTAAACTATACTCTTAACGCTTGAGTAAGGCCTTATTTTAATTTTCATTTTTTTGTTCAT
>NW_027179766.1:362500-367500 GCF_036669935.1 Montipora foliosa
TGCTTCCGAGCGAACGACTGTTTAACTCCGCTTAGCTGACTGTTTCTCGAGGTGCCTCAACAGTGTTAAGAAAATTTTTCCCTCGTCGCTGCGCGACTCGGGCAATTTCAGCAACTTCTGAAAACACGCGTGATATTAATCCTTAATTTAACTCGGCCCCGTACGATTACCTATACTAATTCTAGTTTTCTAGTTGTCTTTCTCTTTCTCTCTCCTTTCGTTTCTGTTCTAGTCATAGGTCCTCCAGGCAACATGCAACCTTATCAGGGCTTCTAAAGAAGTGCCAAAAATTGCAATACAGAGAAAAAAGCATCTTTAAGCAAATTAAAAATAAACACTCAGATTTAAGTTATATCCCTCCGATGCTTGACTTGAATACCTGCTTAGCCACCAGTGTGGACCACAACTATCATGATATGTCAAACTGGATTGAAACCAGCGAAAAATGTAGAATGAAAACATTTTCCAAACCGTTTCAACTTGAACACGAAAAGCGTTGACTGTGTAAGAACTATAGTTGACGTAGTATGGCCGTGTAACCGCGTCGAGCCACACAAGGCGCGCGAAAATGATGCCTCGTTTATGTTTAGGTGAGTTAGCCTGGATTAAGCCTGCGATCCAATCAAAAACCAGTACCTGGTCAGCGGTCAACTTCAAAAGAAAAGCTGCCCTCGGTGATCTCTGAGCTTGAGCCCGCGATATGGTCACGTGATACTGGTCAGCGGATACCTTGATTTGACAGGTGTCACATAACATGGATGTCCAATATCAAAGATATCTTAATCTCAATGAATTAGGAGCAATAACTTTTCAGGACTAATTAGGCCTACAACGATATTTAACCTCAAATCCAACCTTTGTTGGTTAGTATTCAATGTATTGTGGGGTCATACATGGTGTTTTAGTGTTTTGCTTCGGTGTTTTACTGTTTCGTGGTTTAGACCTGGTTTTCCACAGCAAGAGCAATGGTTTGTCTGGTAGATGGTGATGCTCTCTCTTTTCCAGCTATGTGTTGCTTTGCAGGACACACTAGGTTTTGGTATGATTATTCAAATTTAATTTAATTGATCTCTACATTTCTGTTGATTTCATTGCCCCAGTCATCTGACCTGAAGAAATCTTGTGGAAAATGATGATATCTAGCTGACTGTCATTTTGACTATCTTTACTTTCAAGATGTGAGCAACTGTTTTGATCTGCATTGTTAGACAAAACCTCTTATTAAGGGAGTCAGTTAAGTTGGATAATTTTTTTTTAGAAAGGGATCTTTACAAATAGGGCACACATTTCCATGTTTTTTCAAATATCTTAGGTGACATCTGTGCTTGAAAATGAGCAAGTGTTAATATTATTGTTTTACTTTGATCAGTTTCCTGTTGTTTCTTAAACATGTCATTTATTCTGCTTCCTGTGCTGAAGTCTAAACCTCTTCCTGCTGTGTGTGCTGATCAGGTCAAACCTAGTCTCCTTCGCAGCCGTGAAGGAGCAGTTGTGGCTCAGTTGGCTAGTGCGCGGCTTTCGGAGCGAGAGGTCCCCGGTTCGATCCTTTGTGACTTAAACATCTGTTTCGACTTTCTTCTGATCCGTGTAGCTATAGCTTTAAATACCCGTAAAACGGAGCACTGACAGGGGAGGGGGGTAAAGGGCGGACCGTGGGCTTCCATTGATACCAGCCTCGTAGCTGAAGGAACTACCGAGGTTAAATAAAGTTACTTTACCTTTTACCTTTAACAAGGTGAAAGTAACAATTGGCAAACTTAACAGAAACATATTAAGAACCCCAACTGTCGGGAGGCAACCAGTTGGCTATTTACAAAGCATGGTAGAGTTGAATCCGGGACAACCGGAAACAAATCCAAACCAATGGTTATAACGGGATTTGAACCCGGAGCAGCCGCATGCAAACCCAACGCCCTAACCACTGGACCATACTGCCTCCTCCGGATTCCTCGTATGAATTTTTATTTTATTTTGTTGAAAATGTTCCTTGGTTCCGAAACCGTTGCTCAGTAGCTTTCTTTGCACTCTTGTATAATGCATTCATGAACAGGCTGCAAGTGTTGCTAAAGCGGGTCGCCGAATCTAAACTGTATATCTTAGTTTTTTGTAAGGGAGGAGAAATTACATCCACCTACACCTAAATCAGTTCCTCTTCACTATGACACAAATAAGATTTTTTTTTTAATTTTCTTTGCAGTTGGAAATCTTCAGTATTGATTTTTGGGTTATAACTTTACTTTCTCTTGCGACTGAATATAACGCTGGAGTGTTTTTGTAGATCATAAAGAGGTGTGTTAAAAACAAAACACCTTGATATGTTTGAAAACACACAAGGTGTCTTACGAAATCACACCTAATTTTAGAGTGTAGGGTGGTGTTGTCAGATGAGGGTGGAACTTGTTCTTCTATCTTCTTTTGCATCAACTTGTCAACTGTCCTTAATAGCACCTTTTGATCGGTTGAGTGATCAGTGATGGCAGACGTATAACACGTCAACTTCAGCGTCTCCACAAGATTGTTAACAACACAACATTGCTGGACATATGCATCTCTATAAACTTATGCACCCGTAGAACGCCATCCTCTCTCAAGCTTCCGTCTTTTATTTTTCATATTTTAACATCACCTCTCCGAGGACATCATGCAGTCGTCGCTCGGAGGTGTGATGCAAAAGCAACGCTTTTTACGCTTTAAACGTTACCCGGCAGCCTATGCTCTATGCTCTCATGAAATCAATGAAAGACTCCAGATGTTGCAAGTCTAAACAAAGTCTATTGTATTTGAGACAAACCTTACTGACAACTAATTTACATGGAAAAACTTTTCTATTCCCATTGGGTAAGAGAAACGAAGCTTTCAAGTAACACAGTTCAGAAAAGATGCGATTCAGTGCAAAATGAAGTAAAAAGAAAGCATTCTTATTGGTCAATGAATAAAGAACCTCACAGATAGCCAATCAAATGCAAGTACAGGATGGCGCAAAATGGGGATACGTGATTAGGTATTCGTGATAGGCATGCGTTACTCCTGCATAAGTATGATAAGCTATCCAACCTCGACGCCAGAGCTCTTCTCTTGGCAAGAGCTCTGGGGAACACTGAAACGAAGTTCTTTTCACATTGGTTTTCGTGAAGAACAATCAAATGCGTCTCTAATTGGTACACTTCATGTTAGCACTAGGGGTGAGCAGGCGCCGTGAGGTTCAAATAGCCAATTTTTGGCTATAAGAACTCTACAGCGCATGTTTTCCTACATGAAGTTTCCCAGAGCCTTGGGTCGATCCGAGGCTCTGGTGGCGAGAATGGATAAGCTATCTTGATACTTTTTCATGCATATCATTAATAAGTAATCGCATGAATTTTCCCATGTAATATGGAACACAATCCACGATCCATTCTTTGTATATTTCAAACTTGCAAAGTATATAATTGAAAATTATAAATCCTGTCACTCTTGACTTCTTTTAAGAAAGTTCTTAAAAGTTTCACTTAATTATTTGCATGCATCGTATAACATTTTCAGAAGAGAGGAAGTTTGTCATATGATTTTTTCAACCAATCGAATGATTACACAACATGTTATACAAAGTTCACGAACAAAGTTTTTAAAATGAGGAACCGCTGATAAATTAATTCACAAACCAAGCTCGCAATCTCTAACTTTAACAATAAAACAGCAAATACTAAAGGAGGCAGGTATAAGTATAATTAAAGAAGATTAAAATGGACTGTGATTTTGGTTTTTGCAAACTGTTCAGCCTAACAGTTTTTCAAAGTTTATCTCTGTTCATCAGTTGTAACTTTAATTAAGTATGCTCCGCTGACACGTTTTCGTCTCAACAGCTTTGGTTTGTGCTGTTTAAAAGTTTTTTTCTAAGTTAACGTTAAGTTGTATAGCAAGAAGGGGCAAGTACCCTCGAAATGTTTGGTTCACTTTTAAAATCCTTGTGCGCAAATTTGAACTTTCCTTTACAAATCATTCGCATTATGCGCAGCACAGTTCCTTCGAATTTTTTGTTACCACAAAATAAACTTTAGTGCCATTACACAGCCCTTTTAAGTAGTTCCTGAGTTTTGCCGTAAACCCTTGGGTTACAGGTTTAACTGACCAATGGAAAGGCTAAGCATACCTGGTATTGGACACTTTTCACTGGAGCCAGGGAAATCTCCCTTAATCGAAGCTTTAGGCCTGTTGGAATATACAAATATATCGGGGAAATAAAATAGTGTCACAGAACTTTTGAACATTCCTTTTCATTCTTTTTTGTTGCTCTCGTTGTTGTTTGCAATAATTGAGGTCGATTTAGAAGCAAGTCAAAATAGTCGCGTTCGTCTTTTACATGACCATTCTAAATTATAAAAAAAATCAACAAAATTGTAATATTAAAACAAAACTTTTGAATTTTTAAGAAAATTTAAAAAAGCTTAACACCAAATTTGAATCATAGGCGATCTTGAGCAACAGTTGATTCAACAACAACGAAAATGAAAAATCTACATTAAATCATATCGTGACTGTCTATATGAGAATCGACCCCGAATTGTCTAATCCTCGTCGAGGAAAGGATGGGAAGACTGACAAGATTTCGATTGCAGCTCATTCTTACTAGGTTTGCGTGATGCATTTTTGGCTTTCTTGCTGATTTCAAACTAGAAAGGTAACCTTGCTCTAATGATTGCTCTAATGAAATTCTGAAGATTTTTGTTGACCACTGGGGTAACAGTAGCTCTCGTGATTGGTTCACAAAACAATTGACACCAAAAATATAACGGGAACACTGTAACGAAATCGCAAAAACACGACATCTTCATCCTATACCGGTCCAATGAAACTATATTTTCATTTAGCATTTACAATTTAACCAGTGTTCAAATTTGACCATTAATATTTTGCCTTTTTTTTGTATTTGTAATTAAAAATGCGACTAAAATTTTGATATTGTAATTTATTTTTCATTTCAGTCTTTTGTTGACTCTTTTTTTCGCCGTTTCATTTATTTA
>NW_027179766.1:382500-405000 GCF_036669935.1 Montipora foliosa
GCGCGGTTTTGATTAATGCAGCTATTTTCTATGGGAACTGACACAGGGTTATCATTTATTCATGCGCTACCCTTGACTTGTTTCGCGGCCTCGTTCCACGTATGTATTCTAAGAAATGAGATTCTCTACTGGTACTTTTGTCGAAACCTTCTTGACAGTACATCTTTATACTTATTTGTGATCAGAAATTTTTAAGTTCATATATGTTATTGGCTGGCTTGGGGAATTTCACCGAAGAAGTCTCCGCTGAGAGACGAGAGTCTCCGGTCGAGGGACGAGGTGGCCAAATTGAACTCGAATTTAAAAACTGTTGCGAATGGTTTTGCTTTCTGGCGCGAACAGTGTACGCGAGCCCACTTCGTTCAAGCTGCGGTTGGCCTCAAACGACATGCGTACAAACTCCTGTTGTCTGGTGGGACATGGTACGATCGGTACGATGTACAAAATTGTATTGTTTGCGGTGTGTACAAGTGAACGAATGACCAACTTCACAATGGAAATAATTGGATTTTACTCTATATGGCAGTGTTTGTGCCATATGGCGCCACGTTTGAAAAAGTATCACGTATATAGCCGCATTTATGTTCAAGAATTCCGTCAGTCGCTTACCGTGAGGATGGAAAGTGGAAGTCTTGGCGACGTCGCCGAGGCAAACGACCCGCCAAAACTCCACAGAGTTATTTCGCCTTCATTAGACCCGAACAAATCTTGGTATGCGTTAAATTCCACTTTATGCGATTGCAAACCTTCTAGGTTTTGTACGCTTG
Organism: Montipora foliosa; assembly: GCF_036669935.1. NCBI lineage: Eukaryota > Metazoa > Cnidaria > Anthozoa > Scleractinia > Acroporidae > Montipora > Montipora foliosa. The sequence continues at coordinate 383,268 of NW_027179766.1, forward strand.
GTTATGCGCGAGTGTTTCCCAACGAGTATCGTCAAATCAACCTGGATGATCTTTGCTCGTGTTAAAAAAGGTTGACAGGCCTACACGACTCCCTTGTACGTGGTCTGGTTTCTGTTGCCTTTGTCATAATGTTGCTCTCTTGAGTACATATTTGAATGGATGCCTCTTTTAGGCGGCTCCTGTAGTATTCATTTAGCAATGGTTTTCGCCCTATGAGGCTTTTACATTTGAATCTCTATACTGCTGTGTGATACGTTTTCTTCCAAGAAAATAATTGGTCTCGAAAGTAATGTTTTTAGTTTCTTGGTGTTGATTTTCTCAGCAGTAATGTGAATGTGGCCTTATGGCGTCTCGCTTTTGCGCCAATTTAATTCTAGGCTCGACCGATATATTCATCGGCGGTAGAAGCGAGTGATCTTCTGTTCTTAAATGTTTGACCCGGGCCCGGGTTCATTTTGTTTTGTTTTTTTTTTTTTTTTTTTTTTAAAGTTCTTTCACTCGTTCTTCTGACTTCTTAAGCGGTTTTTGGGTTGTGGCCATGGTTAGGAGCTGTCCTCCCTGAACCTCTGGAGTTAATTCGTTCTCGTGGATGCTCTTTTGATCTTTGATGCCGATGTCTTTAGGTCGCTTCTTTGTCGAGGCATTAAGATAACCCGACTCTAGATAGAGGTTCTCTGACATATTATTTGGTCAGGCAAGACCGCGGTTTCGATCCTATCATGTGGATCTCATCAGTTGCCGATAGCTTGATTTAAGGTGAAGAGCTTTGTATGCAAAAACCATGTGTGTTTGTCGTTATTTGTACTCGATGGAAGGATCGAACTTGCTAAGTTCTGATTGGCTATAGAATTCTAGCCAATGGAGTTAGTGTGTTTTCGATCCATACGAGCGTAGCTTGATGTTGTGTTTCTTTAGAAGGCTGAAACCGGTATTTTCCTTTCTGTATGCTGTTTTCAAGGAGAAGAGTGCTATGTTTTCTTTAACGCTTGTGTATTTAAACTGTTGCTCAAAAAGTGAGCTAAAGTTTCTTCTTGCCTAAGCGTAAAAGTTGCATTTTGTTTAAAGTCTCGCTCCTTTTCCGTTTCAGTTGTGTGATTTTGATCTGTCACGTACAAAGAACGGGGCCTGTCCATAATAATCATCAAGTGTTAAAAAAGGTTGACAGGCCTACACGACTCCCTTGTACGTGGTCTGGTTTCTGTTGCCTTTGTCATAATGTTGCTCTCTTGAGTACATATTTGAATGGATGCCTCTTTTAGGCGGCTCCTGTAGTATTCATTTAGCAATGGTTTTCGCCCTATGAGGCTTTTACATTTGAATCTCTATACTGCTGTGTGATACGTTTTCTTCCAAGAAAATAATTGGTCTCGAAAGTAATGTTTTTAGTTTCTTGGTGTTGATTTTCTCAGCAGTAATGTGAATGTGGCCTTATGGCGTCTCGCTTTTGCGCCAATTTAATTCTAGGCTCGACCGATATATTCATCGGCGGTAGAAGCGAGTGATCTTCTGTTCTTAAATGTTTGACCGGGGCCGGGTTCATTTTGTTTTTTTTTTTTTTTTTTTTTTTTTTTTAAAGTTCTTTCACTCGTTCTTCTGACTTCTTAAGCGTGTTTTGGTTTGTGGCCATGGTTAGGAGCTGTCCTCCCTGAACCTCTGGAGTTAATTCGTTCTCGTGGATGCTCTTTTGATCTTTGATGCCGATGTCTTTAGGTCGCTTCTTTGTCGAGGCATTAAGATAACCCGACTCTAGATAGAGGTTCTCTGACATATTATTTGGTCAGGCAAGACCGCGGTTTCGATCCTATCATGTGGATCTCATCAGTTGCCGATAGCTTGATTTAAGGTGAAGAGCTTTGTATGCAAAAACCATGTGTGTTTGTCGTTATTTGTACTCGATGGAAGGATCGAACTTGCTAAGTTCTGATTGGCTATAGAATTCTAGCCAATGGAGTTAGTGTGTTTTCGATCCATACGAGCGTAGCTTGATGTTGTGTTTCTTTAGAAGGCTGAAACCGGTATTTTCCTTTCTGTATGCTGTTTTCAAGGAGAAGAGTGCTATGTTTTCTTTAACGCTTGTGTATTTAAACTGTTGCTCAAAAAGTGAGCTAAAGTTTCTTCTTGCCTAAGCGTAAAAGTTGCATTTTGTTTAAAGTCTCGCTCCTTTTCCGTTTCAGTTGTGTGATTTTGATCTGTCACGTACAAAGAACGGGGCCTGTCCATAATAATCATCAAGTGTTAAAAAAGGTTGACAGGCCTACACGACTCCCTTGTACGTGGTCTGGTTTCTGTTGCCTTTGTCATAATGTTGCTCTCTTGAGTACATATTTGAATGGATGCCTCTTTTAGGCGGCTCCTGTAGTATTCATTTAGCAATGGTTTTCGCCCTATGAGGCTTTTACATTTGAATCTCTATACTGCTGTGTGATACGTTTTCTTCCAAGAAAATAATTGGTCTCGAAAGTAATGTTTTTAGTTTCTTGGTGTTGATTTTCTCAGCAGTAATGTGAATGTGGCCTTATGGCGTCTCGCTTTTGCGCCAATTTAATTCTAGGCTCGACCGATATATTCATCGGCGGTAGAAGCGAGTGATCTTCTGTTCTTAAATGTTTGACCCGGGCCCGGGTTCATTTTGTTTTTTTTTTTTTTTTTTTTTTTTTAAAGTTCTTTCACTCGTTCTTCTGACTTCTTAAGCGTGTTTTGGTTTGTGGCCATGGTTAGGAGCTGTCCTCCCTGAACCTCTGGAGTTAATTCGTTCTCGTGGATGCTCTTTTGATCTTTGATGCCGATGTCTTTAGGTCGCTTCTTTGTCGAGGCATTAAGATAACCCGACTCTAGATAGAGGTTCTCTGACATATTATTTGGTCAGGCAAGACCGCGGTTTCGATCCTATCATGTGGATCTCATCAGTTGCCGATAGCTTGATTTAAGGTGAAGAGCTTTGTATGCAAAAACCATGTGTGTTTGTCGTTATTTGTACTCGATGGAAGGATCGAACTTGCTAAGTTCTGATTGGCTATAGAATTCTAGCCAATGGAGTTAGTGTGTTTTCGATCCATACGAGCGTAGCTTGATGTTGTGTTTCTTTAGAAGGCTGAAACCGGTATTTTCCTTTCTGTATGCTGTTTTCAAGGAGAAGAGTGCTATGTTTTCTTTAACGCTTGTGTATTTAAACTGTTGCTCAAAAAGTGAGCTAAAGTTTCTTCTTGCCTAAGCGTAAAAGTTGCATTTTGTTTAAAGTCTCGCTCCTTTTCCGTTTCAGTTGTGTGATTTTGATCTGTCACGTACAAAGAACGGGGCCTGTCCATAATAATCATCAAGTGTTAAAAAAGGTTGACAGGCCTACACGACTCCCTTGTACGTGGTCTGGTTTCTGTTGCCTTTGTCATAATGTTGCTCTCTTGAGTACATATTTGAATGGATGCCTCTTTTAGGCGGCTCCTGTAGTATTCATTTAGCAATGGTTTTCGCCCTATGAGGCTTTTACATTTGAATCTCTATACTGCTGTGTGATACGTTTTCTTCCAAGAAAATAATTGGTCTCGAAAGTAATGTTTTTAGTTTCTTGGTGTTGATTTTCTCAGCAGTAATGTGAATGTGGCCTTATGGCGTCTCGCTTTTGCGCCAATTTAATTCTAGGCTCGACCGATATATTCATCGGCGGTAGAAGCGAGTGATCTTCTGTTCTTAAATGTTTGACCCGGGCCCGGGTTCATTTTGTTTTTTTTTTTTTTTTTTTTTTTTAAAGTTCTTTCACTCGTTCTTCTGACTTCTTAAGCGTGTTTTGGTTTGTGGCCATGGTTAGGAGCTGTCCTCCCTGAACCTCTGGAGTTAATTCGTTCTCGTGGATGCTCTTTTGATCTTTGATGCCGATGTCTTTAGGTCGCTTCTTTGTCGAGGCATTAAGATAACCCGACTCTAGATAGAGGTTCTCTGACATATTATTTGGTCAGGCAAGACCGCGGTTTCGATCCTATCATGTGGATCTCATCAGTTGCCGATAGCTTGATTTAAGGTGAAGAGCTTTGTATGCAAAAACCATGTGTGTTTGTCGTTATTTGTACTCGATGGAAGGATCGAACTTGCTAAGTTCTGATTGGCTATAGAATTCTAGCCAATGGAGTTAGTGTGTTTTCGATCCATACGAGCGTAGCTTGATGTTGTGTTTCTTTAGAAGGCTGAAACCGGTATTTTCCTTTCTGTATGCTGTTTTCAAGGAGAAGAGTGCTATGTTTTCTTTAACGCTTGTGTATTTAAACTGTTGCTCAAAAAGTGAGCTAAAGTTTCTTCTTGCCTAAGCGTAAAAGTTGCATTTTGTTTAAAGTCTCGCTCCTTTTCCGTTTCAGTTGTGTGATTTTGATCTGTCACGTACAAAGAACGGGGCCTGTCCATAATAATCATCAAGTGTTAAAAAAGGTTGACAGGCCTACACGACTCCCTTGTACGTGGTCTGGTTTCTGTTGCCTTTGTCATAATGTTGCTCTCTTGAGTACATATTTGAATGGATGCCTCTTTTAGGCGGCTCCTGTAGTATTCATTTAGCAATGGTTTTCGCCCTATGAGGCTTTTACATTTGAATCTCTATACTGCTGTGTGATACGTTTTCTTCCAAGAAAATAATTGGTCTCGAAAGTAATGTTTTTAGTTTCTTGGTGTTGATTTTCTCAGCAGTAATGTGAATGTGGCCTTATGGCGTCTCGCTTTTGCGCCAATTTAATTCTAGGCTCGACCGATATATTCATCGGCGGTAGAAGCGAGTGATCTTCTGTTCTTAAATGTTTGACCCGGGCCCGGGTTCATTTTGTTTTTTTTTTTTTTTTTTTTTTTTTTTAAAGTTCTTTCACTCGTTCTTCTGACTTCTTAAGCGTGTTTTGGTTTGTGGCCATGGTTAGGAGCTGTCCTCCCTGAACCTCTGGAGTTAATTCGTTCTCGTGGATGCTCTTTTGATCTTTGATGCCGATGTCTTTAGGTCGCTTCTTTGTCGAGGCATTAAGATAACCCGACTCTAGATAGAGGTTCTCTGACATATTATTTGGTCAGGCAAGACCGCGGTTTCGATCCTATCATGTGGATCTCATCAGTTGCCGATAGCTTGATTTAAGGTGAAGAGCTTTGTATGCAAAAACCATGTGTGTTTGTCGTTATTTGTACTCGATGGAAGGATCGAACTTGCTAAGTTCTGATTGGCTATAGAATTCTAGCCAATGGAGTTAGTGTGTTTTCGATCCATACGAGCGTAGCTTGATGTTGTGTTTCTTTAGAAGGCTGAAACCGGTATTTTCCTTTCTGTATGCTGTTTTCAAGGAGAAGAGTGCTATGTTTTCTTTAACGCTTGTGTATTTAAACTGTTGCTCAAAAAGTGAGCTAAAGTTTCTTCTTGCCTAAGCGTAAAAGTTGCATTTTGTTTAAAGTCTCGCTCCTTTTCCGTTTCAGTTGTGTGATTTTGATCTGTCACGTACAAAGAACGGGGCCTGTCCATAATAATCATCAAGTGTTAAAAAAGGTTGACAGGCCTACACGACTCCCTTGTACGTGGTCTGGTTTCTGTTGCCTTTGTCATAATGTTGCTCTCTTGAGTACATATTTGAATGGATGCCTCTTTTAGGCGGCTCCTGTAGTATTCATTTAGCAATGGTTTTCGCCCTATGAGGCTTTTACATTTGAATCTCTATACTGCTGTGTGATACGTTTTCTTCCAAGAAAATAATTGGTCTCGAAAGTAATGTTTTTAGTTTCTTGGTGTTGATTTTCTCAGCAGTAATGTGAATGTGGCCTTATGGCGTCTCGCTTTTGCGCCAATTTAATTCTAGGCTCGACCGATATATTCATCGGCGGTAGAAGCGAGTGATCTTCTGTTCTTAAATGTTTGACCCGGGCCCGGGTTCATTTTGTTTTTTTTTTTTTTTTTTTTTTTTTAAAGTTCTTTCACTCGTTCTTCTGACTTCTTAAGCGTGTTTTGGTTTGTGGCCATGGTTAGGAGCTGTCCTCCCTGAACCTCTGGAGTTAATTCGTTCTCGTGGATGCTCTTTTGATCTTTGATGCCGATGTCTTTAGGTCGCTTCTTTGTCGAGGCATTAAGATAACCCGACTCTAGATAGAGGTTCTCTGACATATTATTTGGTCAGGCAAGACCGCGGTTTCGATCCTATCATGTGGATCTCATCAGTTGCCGATAGCTTGATTTAAGGTGAAGAGCTTTGTATGCAAAAACCATGTGTGTTTGTCGTTATTTGTACTCGATGGAAGGATCGAACTTGCTAAGTTCTGATTGGCTATAGAATTCTAGCCAATGGAGTTAGTGTGTTTTCGATCCATACGAGCGTAGCTTGATGTTGTGTTTCTTTAGAAGGCTGAAACCGGTATTTTCCTTTCTGTATGCTGTTTTCAAGGAGAAGAGTGCTATGTTTTCTTTAACGCTTGTGTATTTAAACTGTTGCTCAAAAAGTGAGCTAAAGTTTCTTCTTGCCTAAGCGTAAAAGTTGCATTTTGTTTAAAGTCTCGCTCCTTTTCCGTTTCAGTTGTGTGATTTTGATCTGTCACGTACAAAGAACGGGGCCTGTCCATAATAATCATCAAGTGTTAAAAAAGGTTGACAGGCCTACACGACTCCCTTGTACGTGGTCTGGTTTCTGTTGCCTTTGTCATAATGTTGCTCTCTTGAGTACATATTTGAATGGATGCCTCTTTTAGGCGGCTCCTGTAGTATTCATTTAGCAATGGTTTTCGCCCTATGAGGCTTTTACATTTGAATCTCTATACTGCTGTGTGATACGTTTTCTTCCAAGAAAATAATTGGTCTCGAAAGTAATGTTTTTAGTTTCTTGGTGTTGATTTTCTCAGCAGTAATGTGAATGTGGCCTTATGGCGTCTCGCTTTTGCGCCAATTTAATTCTAGGCTCGACCGATATATTCATCGGCGGTAGAAGCGAGTGATCTTCTGTTCTTAAATGTTTGACCCGGGCCCGGGTTCATTTTGTTTTTTTTTTTTTTTTTTTTTTTTTTTTAAAGTTCTTTCACTCGTTCTTCTGACTTCTTAAGCGTGTTTTGGTTTGTGGCCATGGTTAGGAGCTGTCCTCCCTGAACCTCTGGAGTTAATTCGTTCTCGTGGATGCTCTTTTGATCTTTGATGCCGATGTCTTTAGGTCGCTTCTTTGTCGAGGCATTAAGATAACCCGACTCTAGATAGAGGTTCTCTGACATATTATTTGGTCAGGCAAGACCGCGGTTTCGATCCTATCATGTGGATCTCATCAGTTGCCGATAGCTTGATTTAAGGTGAAGAGCTTTGTATGCAAAAACCATGTGTGTTTGTCGTTATTTGTACTCGATGGAAGGATCGAACTTGCTAAGTTCTGATTGGCTATAGAATTCTAGCCAATGGAGTTAGTGTGTTTTCGATCCATACGAGCGTAGCTTGATGTTGTGTTTCTTTAGAAGGCTGAAACCGGTATTTTCCTTTCTGTATGCTGTTTTCAAGGAGAAGAGTGCTATGTTTTCTTTAACGCTTGTGTATTTAAACTGTTGCTCAAAAAGTGAGCTAAAGTTTCTTCTTGCCTAAGCGTAAAAGTTGCATTTTGTTTAAAGTCTCGCTCCTTTTCCGTTTCAGTTGTGTGATTTTGATCTGTCACGTACAAAGAACGGGGCCTGTCCATAATAATCATCAAGTGTTAAAAAAGGTTGACAGGCCTACACGACTCCCTTGTACGTGGTCTGGTTTCTGTTGCCTTTGTCATAATGTTGCTCTCTTGAGTACATATTTGAATGGATGCCTCTTTTAGGCGGCTCCTGTAGTATTCATTTAGCAATGGTTTTCGCCCTATGAGGCTTTTACATTTGAATCTCTATACTGCTGTGTGATACGTTTTCTTCCAAGAAAATAATTGGTCTCGAAAGTAATGTTTTTAGTTTCTTGGTGTTGATTTTCTCAGCAGTAATGTGAATGTGGCCTTATGGCGTCTCGCTTTTGCGCCAATTTAATTCTAGGCTCGACCGATATATTCATCGGCGGTAGAAGCGAGTGATCTTCTGTTCTTAAATGTTTGACCCGGGCCCGGGTTCATTTTTTTTTTTTTTTTTTTTTTTTTTTTTTTTTTAAAGTTCTTTCACTCGTTCTTCTGACTTCTTAAGCGTGTTTTGGTTTGTGGCCATGGTTAGGAGCTGTCCTCCCTGAACCTCTGGAGTTAATTCGTTCTCGTGGATGCTCTTTTGATCTTTGATGCCGATGTCTTTAGGTCGCTTCTTTGTCGAGGCATTAAGATAACCCGACTCTAGATAGAGGTTCTCTGACATATTATTTGGTCAGGCAAGACCGCGGTTTCGATCCTATCATGTGGATCTCATCAGTTGCCGATAGCTTGATTTAAGGTGAAGAGCTTTGTATGCAAAAACCATGTGTGTTTGTCGTTATTTGTACTCGATGGAAGGATCGAACTTGCTAAGTTCTGATTGGCTATAGAATTCTAGCCAATGGAGTTAGTGTGTTTTCGATCCATACGAGCGTAGCTTGATGTTGTGTTTCTTTAGAAGGCTGAAACCGGTATTTTCCTTTCTGTATGCTGTTTTCAAGGAGAAGAGTGCTATGTTTTCTTTAACGCTTGTGTATTTAAACTGTTGCTCAAAAAGTGAGCTAAAGTTTCTTCTTGCCTAAGCGTAAAAGTTGCATTTTGTTTAAAGTCTCGCTCCTTTTCCGTTTCAGTTGTGTGATTTTGATCTGTCACGTACAAAGAACGGGGCCTGTCCATAATAATCATCAAGTGTTAAAAAAGGTTGACAGGCCTACACGACTCCCTTGTACGTGGTCTGGTTTCTGTTGCCTTTGTCATAATGTTGCTCTCTTGAGTACATATTTGAATGGATGCCTCTTTTAGGCGGCTCCTGTAGTATTCATTTAGCAATGGTTTTCGCCCTATGAGGCTTTTACATTTGAATCTCTATACTGCTGTGTGATACGTTTTCTTCCAAGAAAATAATTGGTCTCGAAAGTAATGTTTTTAGTTTCTTGGTGTTGATTTTCTCAGCAGTAATGTGAATGTGGCCTTATGGCGTCTCGCTTTTGCGCCAATTTAATTCTAGGCTCGACCGATATATTCATCGGCGGTAGAAGCGAGTGATCTTCTGTTCTTAAATGTTTGACCCGGGCCCGGGTTCATTTTGTTTTTTTTTTTTTTTTTTTTTTTTTTTAAAGTTCTTTCACTCGTTCTTCTGACTTCTTAAGCGTGTTTTGGTTTGTGGCCATGGTTAGGAGCTGTCCTCCCTGAACCTCTGGAGTTAATTCGTTCTCGTGGATGCTCTTTTGATCTTTGATGCCGATGTCTTTAGGTCGCTTCTTTGTCGAGGCATTAAGATAACCCGACTCTAGATAGAGGTTCTCTGACATATTATTTGGTCAGGCAAGACCGCGGTTTCGATCCTATCATGTGGATCTCATCAGTTGCCGATAGCTTGATTTAAGGTGAAGAGCTTTGTATGCAAAAACCATGTGTGTTTGTCGTTATTTGTACTCGATGGAAGGATCGAACTTGCTAAGTTCTGATTGGCTATAGAATTCTAGCCAATGGAGTTAGTGTGTTTTCGATCCATACGAGCGTAGCTTGATGTTGTGTTTCTTTAGAAGGCTGAAACCGGTATTTTCCTTTCTGTATGCTGTTTTCAAGGAGAAGAGTGCTATGTTTTCTTTAACGCTTGTGTATTTAAACTGTTGCTCAAAAAGTGAGCTAAAGTTTCTTCTTGCCTAAGCGTAAAAGTTGCATTTTGTTTAAAGTCTCGCTCCTTTTCCGTTTCAGTTGTGTGATTTTGATCTGTCACGTACAAAGAACGGGGCCTGTCCATAATAATCATCAAGTGTTAAAAAAGGTTGACAGGCCTACACGACTCCCTTGTACGTGGTCTGGTTTCTGTTGCCTTTGTCATAATGTTGCTCTCTTGAGTACATATTTGAATGGATGCCTCTTTTAGGCGGCTCCTGTAGTATTCATTTAGCAATGGTTTTCGCCCTATGAGGCTTTTACATTTGAATCTCTATACTGCTGTGTGATACGTTTTCTTCCAAGAAAATAATTGGTCTCGAAAGTAATGTTTTTAGTTTCTTGGTGTTGATTTTCTCAGCAGTAATGTGAATGTGGCCTTATGGCGTCTCGCTTTTGCGCCAATTTAATTCTAGGCTCGACCGATATATTCATCGGCGGTAGAAGCGAGTGATCTTCTGTTCTTAAATGTTTGACCCGGGCCCGGGTTCATTTTGTTTTTTTTTTTTTTTTTTTTTTTTTTTAAATTTCTTTCACTCGTTCTTCTGACTTCTTAAGCGTGTTTTGGTTTGTGGCCATGGTTAGGAGCTGTCCTCCCTGAACCTCTGGAGTTAATTCGTTCTCGTGGATGCTCTTTTGATCTTTGATGCCGATGTCTTTAGGTCGCTTCTTTGTCGAGGCATTAAGATAACCCGACTCTAGATAGAGGTTCTCTGACATATTATTTGGTCAGCCACCATATCAATTCAACCTCCCTTGTGGCTCTACCCTTCCCTTGTCCAACTATCAGAGAGGTCTTTGATGACGGACGTTTCCTTTTGACTCCATGCTCATTTACTCTCTTCTTCGCACGAGCAATTTCCTCTTCAGCGGAAAGGGGGGCATTCGCTGTACCTTCATCTGCACGGTTGTTCCCACAAAACAGCATGGACTGGTCGAATGACACCTCCCCTTCATCCAGGGCTTCCAGGAAGTTATCAACATCGAACAGTTTGTACGAAATTTTTTCAGTGAGACTCTGGTAGCTCGGCTGGGACTTGTGGCAAACCAGTCTCACGCTATTCACTTGTGCTTTCATTGAGCCAATGAAGTATTCAAAGTACTTTTTTGGTACTTGGTGGCTGTCAATTTTCACCCATCTCCCTGAAAAGAAAAAATATATATATACATATATGTTCACAATCCTTGGCAGTTATTTAGCAATATTAAATAACACGTCAGAAAGCAATCTCTGCAAATTTTTAATGGAGGGCATCTTAATTTGAAACCCTTCAGGGCCATTTGGTATTTACACAGCTGCATCGACAGGACAAATTAGTGTTGTAACTGCAATTATTAAAGTTTCAGTTTGGTAATGGAGACTACCTAAAAATTTAGACCCTTCTAAGGCCTTTGTTTGACTTGTCACGCAACGCTTGTGTATGTTGCATGACAAACACAAACGTAACATTTTTATGAGATTAGTTTTATTTTCCATTTGACTTCTCTATCACGTAAGGCAATGTATAATTACTCCCAGACAAAGAAAAGGAATACATGATTGAACATTTTATTTACAGGTCTTCTCCATTGAAATGCTGGATCCGCAAGTAATTAATGTTCCGTTCTCCCCCCGCCTGCAATAAAAAACCCACTCCCCCTTTAAGAGGCTTGTAACTTCTGGTGTGATTTGACCTAATTTGAAAAAATATCATTGAGTTTACCTGGCAGTCGGGGATGAAATGTGGAACTCATTCTTTCAATAATTCCATCACACCACATCCGGTATCCCTGCTTGCTTTCTTGGTCGAGGTCTTCCAGTGGAATAGGGAGAGATGCTGGTGCTCCTTCCAGATCGAAGAATTCCGGTTTGAGTGTGTCCTCACTTATGTCTTCATGCCTCTCTCGAACATGCTTCTTAAGAGAATAGAAAGTTTTAAAAACCTTTCTACATCCAGGGCATTTCGTTGTGTAACTCGACATGTCGCTACTCGGGTGAGATACGTAACAGTGATTGTGTAACTGCGTTTATTCCAGTTATGCTCTGTGGTTTGCTCATCTTATTGCTGATTGGTTACGTCTTCTAATACAATAGTAATTCTTTATATTTGGGCACTTGCGGTTTAAAAGCCAAGAGAAAAACCAGGAGTGTTTGCGAACTCCAATGTATGACTATTGCCAGAAAGAAGAAAGTCGGGTATCAAGAACGAAGTTAGAAAACTCTACAGTTTGAAGTTAAAATAAATGGAAGGGCTTTGTTTTGTCTTGAGATAGAAAGGCAAGCCGAAATCACGTAGTCCTCCACCTTTGCGCAAGATTTAACAATTTCCGTTGTCGAGTTGGTTTCACTTCCGTTTTCGGCCCGTCACCAGGCACAACATCAACAAAGCAAGCTTAGCCCGTCCCCCAAGGCTACTGAATCGAAGTAAATCCTCGAGCAATAGGAGAGGTAGGAATAAAAAGGCTTCCCCCCCAAAAAAAGGAAAACAAAAAAACACGAATTGCAAAGGCGTTTTTTGAATAATTTACTGTAACACCAAACAACTCATCCCCCACGAGCTAGTTAATCTCACCCCACCCTATCTGCCGAAGACTGCTCCGGTTACAAAACCGTGAAATCATGTCCGACGTTGGTGAATTGAAAGAGGGTAGATATCGATCTCGCCCACATTCCAAGGAGGAAAAAAAAAAGCAGAAGCGAGATTGGGAAAAAAGGCGAAAGGAAGAGAAGAGAAGAAAGAAGCGAGAGAAGAAACGGGCGAAAAATCAAGCGCCTTGTGTCAACAGGGCTCCTGAGGAAGATGCTGACCGTTTTGAAATCCATGCGAAAGAGTCTAATTATGAGGATGAAAAACCAGTGGCCAGCAAAAGGAAACAGCAACTGAATATCCCCGATGAAAGTTGTCGTCAGCGTATTGAGGACGAAGTCAGTTGCAGTAAAAGGAAGAAGCGGGAGGTGGAAACCATCAACGAAGGTGAACGTGGAAGGCCGGATATTTCCATTTCTAAAAGAGAAGTTGTCGGTGAAAAGCAGGCTCTGGGCGCTGGTACTCTTTCCAGGGGGAAGAAATTGCTTTCACTGGCGAAGCTAAAAAAAAGATCAGAGGTTTCCTCACAAAGTCATCTCCGTGTCTTCTGCAAGTCATCGATTAGGATTGGCAAGACTTTGGAGGATCGAAGAAAGCCGGAGGCGGTGCAAGAACTCGATGTGTCATTGTTGGTCAAAGTAAAAGAAAGTCCCATCGGTTCCGGAACATTTGGGAACGTCTTTCTTGCCCGATACCGCGGCATGAAGGCAGTAATCAAGGAAATCAAAATGCGTGGCGCTTCAAATTCAAGTGAAAGTCAAAGATGTAAGCAAGAGGTGCTGCACGAAGGAAAAATGCTGCGCATGCTAGGAGAGCACCCGAACCTGCCGTTTCTTTTTGGTGTTGTAACACAGAGAGCTCCTTGCGCCCTTGTAATGCAGTTCCATGGGACAGGGGAAGAGAGTATTACCCTCCACAAAGTGGTAAAGGAAAGAATTTTTAATAAGCAGTTAACGGCTGAAGTGTTTACTGAAATTGCTCAAGCTCTTAGACACATTCACGCCAGGGAAATTGTGCACAATGATTTAAAGGCGAACAATGTTATTATTCAGCAAGAAGGTGAACATTATCGTCCCATAATTATCGACTTCGGAAAGAGTGAGGAGATCGTGAAATTGAAAGCGTACAAGGGAAGTGCAGATTACCTGGCACCAGAAGTAATGGAAGGAAAAAAGCAAAGCCCAGCGAGCGATATTTTCTCATTCGGAAAGATGCTACAATTGTCTGTTTCCGGAAGAAGCTTTTTTCGTCTATTCACTGAAATAATTGTCATCGCGACTTCCCACCGTGCCGAGGACAGGCCCTCCGCAAATGACATTGTTTCAACTCTTAGAAATATTGTTCCGATCTCGGAAAAATAGTAGGATAACAACTGAACATTCGTCTTTTTGTTTTGGACTGCGGGATTGGCGTGAAGCTTTACTCCTATGACACTTAAATTCGAGCTGTAATGATTGCGGAGCCGCCTGAACCTCATTTAAAAATTCCTAAGTACAATGTAATTAATTTGCCGGATATTTTGCATAAGATACTGGTTATCACAATTCTTCAGACAAACTTTTCGAAGCTAAAGTTGCTTTTGTTCCCCATCTCCCTCAAAGTAAAAAAAAAAAAAGATTTGCCTGTAACTTTGTCGCTAAACAGAATTTAATGAAGTAATTCAAACTAATTCATAGCATGACTTCACTTCGTGCCTCGATCAGGCCGTCCGCACACGCAAGTTGTTTATGCGCTGAACAAAATTATTTAGGTAGTGTAAAATTATGCTAACGTTGCCGGGCTTTTCAATGCATGACGTTTACCGCGCGCGACTTCCGAATAAAACGCTTAACTGTTGTTGATGTGTGTTCTAGCTCAAAATAAAATGCATGCTGCGAGTGTTGAAAAAGGCAACCAGAGGACAAATTCCCTTGCGGCAGATTAGTTAATTAAATTTCACACGTTTGTGTAATTTGGAGATATAATTAAATATGGCGTCTGTAGCAACGATGGCTTCCAACAGTGAACCAAAAAGTATCCTATGCGGGTCCTCATGTGCATTGCACGATAACCGATAATGCCTCCGCTGCCTTTCAGTTCTGTTTCTATAGCGTGTAAAATATCCTGCACATCACTAGTGTTGTTTCTTCGTGTTAATCCTCTACGAGACAAAATCCTTTTCAGCTGGCGTATGCCTAACCTGATTCCATGCTGGAGCAGGAGAAAGGCCAGTATCTCCCAGTGCTGCAGCCCCAAATGGAAATATTGCTCAACCAAATTGTCGCGTTGTAAGTTATTTTGTTGTTCTGCTGGTAGATATCGCAGTAGAACAGCTGCACCCAACGGAGAAAAAACAATAACAATGACTACGATTCTTCGAATCACCTTCGACCACATTTCTTTTCATTTGTGCAGCCTCCCGAGCCTGCAAACTACATAGCCAAAACAAGTCGCGAAAACTGAAAATATGAGTGTAAATTTGGATGACACTTAATGGGCTCCGTAGCTCCGTTATTAGTTTTCTGCTGTTTGTTTGTTTGTTTGTTTGTTTTTTTCTTCATTCTGTTGTTACTTAATAGTAAATAAGTTAGTGATCATGTATGTATAAATTCAAGTTTTGTATTAACCGTCACTTCTGAGGCCGGATGTCCCTAGATTCATACGAAAGGTCAAGTGAAAAATAATTTTACAAGGATTCGTTTATTGGAAATTTATAAAATCCCATCACTCTTGACTTCTTTTAACCAAGTTTTTTTTAAAGTTTCACTGATTTGTATGTATCTTATAACATTTTCAGAAGGCAGGAAGTTTGTCATATGACTTTCAACCAATTAAATGATTGCACAACGTGTTGATCAATACAAAGTTCGTGAACAAAGTTTGTAAAATGAGGAACAGAAATTAACAAAGCAAGCTCGCAAATTCAACATAACTTTAACACATAAGACAAATTCTGAGTGACATTAAAAACTTTTTCAGTAATGTTTGTCAGAAAGTATGTCTCGAATACAATAGAACGTGTTTAGAAATGCAGCATCTGGAATCTTCAATCAATAATTACTGATAGAGGGCCACTAGTTCATTAGCCTATGGCTATTGCATACTACCCTCATAAAATAAAGACTCAACATAAGAGCATAGAGAATAGGCTTCCAGGGTAAGTTTCTTAAACCTACAAACCTTACTTTTACGTCACACCTCCGAAAGACGACTTCAGGGTCGGTTCTTTAATATTAATATTAGCAGTTTCACTGGCAACCATTGTGGTTTCGACCTTATGGTGTTGACAAAAGAATCCACCTTACAAGAAGGGGTTTCTCTCCACTAACTAAAACATTCACTAATTAGTAGGTGGTTCGGGGAAATATTGATTGTGTGGATGGTGAGTTGAGGGAAAATCACAAACAAAAGGTTAGTTTGTATAATAATGGGGAAGAGAAATTCACAAAGCAAGCTCTCAATCTTTAGATAATGTTAACAAATAAAACAAACTCTGTTTAAAATTAATAACTTTAATGTCAAAACACCCAGATAGTGAAAGAAACTTAAATTAAGTAGGACTCGGATAAACAAATATTTGAACACGAAACGTATTTCGTTCTTAAAAAAATAGGAATCATAATAAATATGAAAAAAAAACTATGCTATAATCTTTGTTCTTAAAAAAATATGGAAAAGGATTTTTTTCTGAAAACTAAGGAAATCCTATGCAAAATGAAACACTGGTTCCATGAGGCAAATCCAAACAACCCGAAAGTTAAAAAAAAACGGACTGCGACACCAATGACTTCGTAAATGGCTGCGAATCTTCAGGGGTAGAGCGCAACCGACCAAGGGGGTTTCTAGTCCAACGCCGGACCTCTACCTGACCCTTTCGTGCCGAGTCAAGAAAGAAAAAGAAAGAACAACAAAGATGCTGACCAGAGCTGTGACCCAGTCGAAAGACAGATATTAAAACTACAGACAAACTGACGTGGTCAAAATTGCGAAGTTGATTAATTAAACAAAATGGAAAATAACACGTACAAAAAACACTTTTACCAGGAATATTCTATGACTTCTGAAGTAAAATAATAGTTTAAAATATAGAAAAAAATAATTGTAAAGAACATGATTACTTACATAGAAGAAAAATCTGATAAAATTTCCCTCTCTACAAACTAATTGTTGCAAGTCTCCCTGTTACTATCTACGTAGGACACCGAGCAGAGTGCAACGACTTCTAAAACACAACAACACAACTTTAATGGCGTTCGGTCCTTCAAAAACTACATGAGATTTCGCACGTGGTCCGGGTCACATGACGATTATCATAACATCTTCCCCTTTGTAAAAAAAGAAAAGAAACACTCCGCACAGTTCTTTTGATATAACAAACACGATAAAAATGT
The DNA here is from genome assembly GCF_036669935.1 of Montipora foliosa. Taxonomy (NCBI): domain Eukaryota; kingdom Metazoa; phylum Cnidaria; class Anthozoa; order Scleractinia; family Acroporidae; genus Montipora; species Montipora foliosa. Next base: position 399,945 of record NW_027179766.1, read on the forward strand.
TCAACAGTGTTCAACAAGACGAGCAGGCGGTTTAACGAGTAGAGGGTGCAGGTTTTACTGGGTCAGCTGCAGGCTTCGTTAACAGTAGGGAATCTGTTTGTGGTACTGACTGCTGTGTTTCAGCCGCTGCTTTCCATACTGGCAATGATTCTCACTGCAGCACTGATCGCAGGTGTCTGCGGTTTCGTCGGTAGGTTCACCCATCCGACTCAACAACGTAAGAACGTGGACCAATCATTTTCTTGCAAACAGCCTGTGACCAAATAGATGCATTTGGCTTCTTCATCCTGACAGTTTGTCCAGGTTGCAATTCAGGCAATGCAGTTCCCTTCAAGTTGTAGTAGAAAGCCTGCCTTTGTTTAGAGCCAATCAACTTTTGTTGCACATTTTGTAGGGGTACTGTCTCAGGCTCTAGTTGTTTAACTGACAAAGGTAACAGATTGCGTCTCCTCCTGCTGAAAGCCTTTGTGCAGGAGATGAACCAACTTCCGCGTGGGTATTACGATAATCGAATAGTGCGAGGTATGGGTCATAATGTCCGCGCACTGCTTTCTTCATGATATACCTTTACCGATTTTAACTGCACTCTCAACTTTTCCGTTATTTTCGGAATGAAGCGGACAGGAGGTGATGTGTTGAAAATGCCAGCCGCTTGCAAACCGTGCAAATTCTGTTGAAGCATACTGCGAACCGTTGTCAGAGATGACTATCTCCGGAATTACATGGCGGCTAAATTGCATTTTAAACTGCCGTAGCTGAATCTGTCTTGTCCAACCTATCCGCCTCAAAGAAAGAAGAGTAATAATCAACCGTAATCAGGTACTGACGCCCATTAAACAGGAACAGGTCTGTGCCAACTTTTTGCCAAGGTCTGGATAGAATCTCATGGGGCACTAGTGGTTCTCGAGGCTGATCTGGCTTAAAAGTGTTGCAAATCCTTTAACTTGGCATTCATTCGCGGCCAGTAAAACACTTCTCTAGCCCGTCACAGACATCCTTCAATACCCAGATGAGAAGAGTGGACCATTTCAATCATTTCTTTCCTGAGATTGGAAGGAACAGTGAGGCGCTCGCCTTTGAACAGGAGACCATCTTGGGCAGTGATTTCTCTAAACTGGAAATACGGCTTGGCCTCTGCTGAAACTTCATCCAGACTCTTAGGCCAGCCTTCAAGAACAACTGTTATGAGCATCTAAAGGTTGTCATCCTAAATAGTACCGTCTTTGATTTCTTTCAATCGTGCTTCTGAAATAGGAAAATCCTCCACAAGTACTATCTTCTCAAGCTCATGGCAGTACTCGGTCCGTGTGGGAGATTCGTCCAAGTAGGCTCGGGACAAGGGATCAGACATAACCATAAAACTTCCTTTCTGATACTTAACATCGAGGTTATATCGCTGCAAACGCAGTGGCATCCTCTGTAGACGCTTAGGACTAGAGGAACCAAGGTCCTTCTTGGAAATAGCTTCAAGAGATTGATGATCCGTTCTGACATAAACAATGTCTCGACCGTGCAGGTATGTATCAAACCTTTGACAGGCAAAACCTACAGACAACAGTTCTTTTTCAATCTGAACATATCGACTTTCGGCTGGTGTTAGCACTCTTGAAGCAAAAGCTATTGGGTGACCTTCCTGGAGTAGGGAGGCACCAAGTCCACTGAGTGATGCATCACACTCAATTGTGACTTCACCAGTAACATCATAAAACTTCAACACTGGGGCTTGACGAACAAGATTCTTGACACTCTGCACAGCTTCATCATCAATAGGCAGCCAACACCATTCTTCGTCTTTAAGCTGCAGTCGCCTTAACGGCTCACACACAGATGACAGCTTAGGAAAGAACTTTGCTAAGTACGTGACCATGCCTGGCAGAAATCTCTTCAGGGACTTGACATCGGTCGGGGTAGGCATATCACGTATGGCGCGAACTTTGCTAGGATCAGTAACCACACCATGAGATGTGAGCAAATGGCCTTGAGAATGGCGAAGGTTTGTCCCCTGAGGATTAAGTGTCAGATTGAGCATAATACATCTTTGCTAAAAAGCTGATCATGTTCCGTCACTGTTTCATCTACCCTGTCTCCGTATCCACAAACCAGGAAGTCGTCGGCAATCACTTCTATTGCTTGGAGACTCTCAATTGCTTCATGCATCTTTCTTTGCCACACCTCGGGTGCAGAGCTGATGCCAAATGGCATCCCCAGCCATCGGAATCGGTCAACGTGGTTGTTAAAGGTGGTATAGTGACTGGAAATGTCACTGAGTTTTACCTTCCAGAAACCACTTTTGGCATCCAATACAGTGAACACTTTAGCGTTGGTAAGTCGAGAAGTCGCATCCTCAACTGTCGGCAATGGGCAGTGAGCAATGGGCAATGAGCAATGGGCAATGGGCAGAATGCTATTGAAATAGCATTGTTCAAATCTTTAGGATCCAAAAAGATCCGGACTGATCCATCTTTTTTGAGAATTGCTTGCAAACTGGACACCCAGTCAGTTGGCTCTGTAACTGGAGCAATAATCTTCTCAGAAACCATCTTGTCAAGCTCTTTCCTCGTTGCCTCCTTCTTAGGGACTGAAACTCTTCCTCTTCTCGTGGGGTGAACAACAGCTGGAACATCCTTGTTAAGTTACATTTTGTACTCTCCCGCCAAACAGCCAATACCTTCAAATACCTCCGCGAACGGTCCAAGCACGGGATCGCTTTTGACATACACAGTTACTACGTACTAACTCTTGCTTGGATGCCTCAGTTACATTATTCACTGAGGTATTGTCATCATCACATACCATGATACCCATGGAGACCCATGCCTTGCAATGAGATGACGTGAGGCCAAGAAAAGGTGCAAAGTTTTGATCCACAACAACAAAGTTAAGGCCATGCTTGTTACCTTTATGTTCCACTTTCAGCCATGAGCCTTTCTCTTTAAAAGATCATGCATAACTAATGTAATGTCCTTAGGAACAATTTTGGCTTTCTTTTCAATTTTGGCTTAAATGTACTCCTGAAGAGGCAGAATATTCGCTGTAGAAACAGTATAAATTTGAAATGACAAAGACACTGAATTGTTTAGAGCGAGACAAACAAAAGCTAGATCCTGTCCACAGATACTGTGAATGTAGAAGACTTCTTCTTTAACTGCGTGGACTTTCGCCCCTTGAGACGTAACACGACATTCGACAGCAAATTGTCCATCTTTACCACACTTTCTACATTTTTGACCTAAGGCTGGACACAATTTCCTTTTCATTGCATGTATACCACCACAAAACAAACACTCATCAGACTTTGTGCGACTCTTGTTAAGAGAGAGAGCCTTGCGAGGTGGGGATTTTCGGTGCTTGCCCTTCAAAAGACATTGCAACTTGTCCTTCTCTGCATTTATTTCTTTGGACGCTGCAAATTTTTCTGAGATCTCGCTCGCTCCACTCTAGAGTGAGTTACTTGACTTGCCTTGATCGTTTCAATGCCTTTATCTAAGTCGAGGTCCCGCTTTCCAAGAAGTTTTTCACGAACTCTGTCATCCTTCACACCAAGAATCAGTCGCTCGCGAACAACAGATTCGCGCAGTGTTCAGAACCCACATGTCATCAATGAAGTTATGTAACTATCAAGCGGTTTATCCGAAAACTGTTCACGTTTAAAACTACACCTTTCATAAGTCTCATTTCGTGCCGGTGAACAACGCTCTTCGAACTTTTGGAGTACCTGGTCGATCTTCAGAGCGTCTGAAGAATTACCCCATTGAAAGTGTTATGTATGTCCATCCCTTCTTTGTCGATAACATTTAACAGCGAAGTCACCCGAACTTCTTGTGATGTCTTGTGCATACCAGCCGCTAACTCGTAAAACTTCCATTCGCGACGAAACGATTTCCAATTTTGCCTTTGATGCAAACGATCAGAAAGATTGAGTGGAGAAGGAATCTCTGCTGTAGTGCTGACAGCTGCCATGTTGATGAGAATCCCAAGAAAAAATGTTTTGGCGAGTGAAGCGTGATTTTTCGGACACGAAGCGGATGAGCGAGCGACGACAGGTTGATTTGTCTGGCTTGCAAGGTTTTCATTTGCGTTTCGCGCCAAAAAGGGGATGACGTCATTCGCAAGTGGCACAATCCGACGAAACAATCGAACTCGTTTGTTTCTCCGAAATCGATAGAAGAAATTTGTTTACTTTGAGCTAAAGGCGTCAGAAACAAAGACGAAATAAAACGAAAGCTTATTTCTCGAGTCGCTGCTTGCAAAGGAGATCTCCAATGATAGAAACGAAACACTAGTTCGGAAGATTAACGAGTACGGGAAAGCTTCGAATGGTCAAGAAAGAAACATTACGGTTTATGGGTAGAATGGCTGCTCAATCTGAGTACATACGGATTTTAATAAAGTTCTGTTTCGTAGACCAGCTCGAAGTTGGTCCACTCGTCAGTTAATCTCCATATACACTGAATTATCGTTAAGGTTACATACGAGAAACCGTACAACGGAAGAAACAAAGTTCAAATTTCAAAAAGTGGCGCGCGTGAGGAACCGTAAAATGGAAACCACGATGTAAACGAAAACCAAAATTTGCCACTTAGTGCGTGACAAAAGTATTATACTTAAAAATGTATTTTTCTCTGTGTCTGCAGGTAGGGATGAGCTCGTTGCGCTTGTTCAAGGTTGCCATGTGTGGCTTAGATATTACAAAAAATTTCTCTGTGATGCATAAATTACATTGCTTGGTAAGGTTAGTGTATGCTGTTGCGTTTGCGAGAATTTTCCACGTGACTGCAAAGACTTTTCATCAATTTCGAGAAGTATTTACTGAGCTCGGTGTCATTTTTCCTTCGTTCATGTTTAAATGACATCGGGTGGTTCCTCCATCTGGTTTTAAACTCTGTGGCAGTCAGACCGATGAATGTCTCAGTGGTTTCCTTGGTTGTGACCTTACCGCTTGGTACACAAATTCTTTTTGCAAGCATTCACTCCGTAGCTTGCACTCATCTTTTTTTCTGCAGTTGCACATTTTTGTGGTTTTGTCTTGCTGCATGGGGTTGTTCGGTTTTCTTTA
>NW_027179766.1:417500-425000 GCF_036669935.1 Montipora foliosa
TAAGAGTACAGACAACGCTAAACCACTTTCGATTTGTTAAATTGAAGCAAGCAAGATCATTGTTAAGTTAAAGTAGTCGATAAACAGATACTTTCATAGTGGAAACCCAAACAAATTTAACAAACATTGTAACATGGAGTAGTGGAATTGAACATAGGCAACATTTGTGCACAGTGCTCTGACCTTTGCTCCAACTCTTCTCTTTATAAAGTTTTTTATTCTTTAACCCATTGACTCCTAAACCACCCCCTATTGACGAGTAAAATTGTGTGGTATCAGAGTAAAATCTGTTAATGAAAATTTGGTTTTATCAATTCCTCTATTCACTCTGATGAAGGGTTCACGCTCGAAACATCAGCTTTCCAAATCATTCATGGTGGTAATAATACTAATTCGACGTTTATCAACACGTTTGATAAAACCAGATTTTTCTGTTTGACTCTCCCATTGACGCAGCACCACAGTTTCTTTAGAGACTAGAAATTTGTAAAATCTATTAAGTCTCACTCCAAGGAGTCATTGGGTTAGAGACGACATAGTTTTTGAGTGGGTGTAGGGGTTACGGGTATTAATATAAATTTAAATTTTTTCTGTATTTCATGATTTAAGTGGCCTTGTGCAACCTGGATTAAATGCAATACTTGGACCAACAGGAAGTGGAAAGACAACGTATGTATAATATTATATAATAGGATATCAAATTTTCTTCCTATTTTTCAACAAATGTCCTATCTTCATCCTTTTTATTTTTCCCTTTACTCTGAAACCCTTTTTAAGGAGCAATATGGTTTCTTGATAAGGTATGTACCCCAGTGGTGAGGGAATTTGAAGAGGTAAAAGGGATCAGTGATGAAGGATGTTGAGATCTTTTTAATTTGTATAATGAAAAAATCTTAAGACTTCTCTATCAATGATCAAAGACCCAAAAAACTAAGGACTTCCTCCCACCTCCTAAAAGTAAATAACACATCAAACAGTAAATGGGATAAACATGATTTTGATGATTGTCGAGTCATTTCTGGTGAATTATCACAGAGTCGTCATTTCTCACACCCCCAGGCCAGAATGTTACAAACAGAGACTTCAAGAAACAAGTAAATGTAAAACTGTGACGAGAAAACACAGCATTCCTTTTGTTTGCAGTGGACAGTATAGTAAATAATTTATGGAAAATTGTCTGAAAGGTCTTAATTGTTTTTGTTCTGTGTTTACCACATCGGTGTAGTAGACCTTTGGATAATTCTTCAGGAATTACTTACGGTCAACTGCAAACGACAGAAATGCAGTATTTTGCTTGTTAGTTAGATTTTTTGCTTTCTTTGATGGGGTCATTGTATTTGGTCTTTGTCTTTCACATTCCAGCCATGGTTGTGTGAACAATGAGGACCCTGCAGTATTTCACATGAAAATGACTCACAGCTGCCCTTTGTAACCAACAATATTTTGCTATTAATCATAACCATTACAATCTTCTCAAATTGTATTGGTGTATTGACTACTTTATTTTTCACTAAGTATTGTGTATAATGGTAACAGGACTGAGTGGAGTCCAATTTGGTCTGTAGTCATACGACTGATTAACAAAATTGGACGACCGTGTAGTGGGAGTCCGATTTGTTTAATCACTAGTATGATTACAGACCGAATTGGACGACACAAAGTCCTGTTAGCAATTAATCATAACGATTACAATTTCCAAGAAACCAAAATTAATGCATTCCTTTTTCACTGTCTAATGTCACAAATTCGTCCATTTTGAAAAATCCCCAGTTTGGTAGGCTAAGTGGTTGTTGCTATGGCTATTGTGATAAATTCTGTGATTGGTAGATTAAGCTGAGTGCACTTAATATGATTGGCTGATGTAACTGTTCGATTTCAGATATCCGATTATTTACTGTTGTATACAGCTGTCTTTTTCTGGGGCGTCTTCAATCTTTGTTTTTTATTTCCTGGTTTTTCACATACTTGACTTCTTCACGCTATTTCAGGCTTCTGGACATCTTGGCTGGCCGGAAGGATCGAAAACATCTGTCAGGTGTAGTCCTTGTTAATGGACAAAAGCAACCAGAAAATTTCAAATGTATCACCGGATATGTTGTACAGGTTGGTTGAAGAAAGCCAAAGTGACAAACACACACACACAGCTTTAGAATTGTCTTTAAATAAAACAGAACTTATTAGAGAGATTTATACGGCAAACGGCAAAATGTGAGTTTTACCAAAATCAAAGAGAAGAAAGAGAGAAATGCTCCTCGCACGTATCTTGATAATTTAAGCAACTGTCTCTGATTATAGACACCTGAAAAATTCAGATGGCTCCAACGGGATTTGAACCCATGACCTTTGCGATGCCAGTGCATTGCTTTACCAACTGAGCTATGAAACCGCACAGTTGAGAGCAGGTCAATATAAATATTTGGCTTTGGTACATCTCCCACTGTCAATACAAACTCGCCTTGACCAGCTTCTAGATGGCTCGGTTGCTCGCAGTTGTAAGCCATTTTACGTCGTAATCGTTCGGTCATAGATTCAAATTTCTTTTAAGCCTGTACTTTTTTCCATGGGGTACTCTGGAAATACTTAAATTTCTCCACTGACTGCAATGAAATTCTGCAATGTTGTTTCGCATAGATAGTCCTGACATGATTCTACGTCGTTGTACGCTTTGTCTCATCAAAATACTCAGTTGCTAATGGAAGATGGCGTATTATGAACATGTTAGCATCAAATGATCACAGAATTTCCATGCAAAAGGGAAACGTGTTTTTGGTGGATGGATTGTAATGTTGACTAATATGTGCAGCCGACGTGAGAAAACGTATCATGAGAACAGTGATTGATGTTGCCTTTGGATATGATTTGGAAAATGAAGCACAATTGTATTTAAGGCGATGCAAAACTCAAACTGACGTTGCTTAGGTTTTGTGTCAGTCCGCTTTTTCTTTCCTTGTTATTGATTATGCATGGAATCATAGTTCATTATGCATGGTTCTCTAGGCGTAAACACTAACGGCTTAGTTGACCAGTGACATCATGGACCTCAGCGTTTATACCATCTACTGACGTTACACCAGTCACTTGACTCTGAAGATGAGTTACGCTTAGGTTAGCTAAACATCATTCAATGTCACCCTAATCAGTCCTCAGGACTACACTCACCCGGACGATCGTACTTCTCTTTAAGAATTGTAGTGGGTTAATTTAAGGACGGTGCCTACTATTATTATTGTGCATACGTTCTGCGCATCCTAAAAAACTACGCAGAGAAAGCATAACTTAGCAAGTGCTCTTGGTATCCAAAAAGAAGATTGGGGGTAACCATGCATTTTTTAGAGATAATTGAGCTTCATTTTGGAAAAGGACGCCATACATTGCCTTGTATTTTAAAGCTTTTTATAAATATTGTTGATTGATTATCTTTGAAAAATGCGTGGTTTCCCCCAATTTTCTTTTTGGATTTCAATAACACTTGTTAAGATCTGCTTTTCTCGCATACTCATAAACCGCGCAAATATACCTTTGAATTAGTAGGCACCGTCCTTGATGCTTTCTAAACCACTTGCTTATGAATGAAGTTCATTCAACACTTAATTGAACCCCACTCTATGCATTCAGTTTTTTATAATTTTCCAGGATGATGTTGTGATGGGAACTTTAACGGTGAGAGAGAACTTGCATTTCTCTGCATCCTTAAGACTCTCCAGAAAGCTGAGTAAACACGAGCGTTCAAAGAGAGTAGAGGAAACTCTTAGCGACTTGGGCTTGTTTCATGTGGCGGAGTCTAAAGTACGTACAGATAAGTCTAATGGTAATGGTAATGCATTTGTATACTGCACATATCACATCAGTCTCGAGGTGGTTTACAATTCTCTGAGAGTTAGACCACCAACATCGAGGGTCTCCAGTGTTTGGGTTCTTTTACGTCCCACAGTGTTGGTTAACAGGAAGGGTTGTAAGACGGGGCCCACGGCTTATAGTCCTTATCAGAGAAAACTTGAAAGTCTAACCATTTGCAGATGAAATTACAAAGGCAGCACTTTCTCCTCAGTTAGTTTTAAGAAGATGAGCATCGCTGGGTCCAACTAGGGTTTGACACATTGACCCCTTGGAGTGAAACTTGACATACTTTACTCTGTCTAACGCCAGACGACTTTACTCGTCAATGGGGGGGTGTCCTAGGGCGTTTGAGGTGTGAATGGGTTAACCCACTGACCCCTGGGAGTGACACTTAATAGATTTTACTCTGTCTAACGCAAGACAAGTTTACTCGTCAATGGGGGTGTCCTGGGGCATTTGAGGTGTGAATGGGTTAACCCACTGATCCCTGGGAGTGACACTTGACAGATTTTACTCTGTTTAACGCAAGACAAGTTTACTCATCAATGGGGGTGTCCTAGGGCGTTTGAGGTGTGAATGGGTTAACCAACTGACCCCTGTAAGTGACACTTAATAGATTTTACTCTGTCTAACGCAAGACAAGTTTACTCGTCAATGGGGGTGTCCTAGGGCGTTTGAGGTGTGAATGGGTTAACCCACTGACCCCTGCGAGTGACACTTAATAGATTTTACTCTGTCTAATGCAAGACCAGTTTACTCGTCAATGGGGGTGTCCTAGGGCGTTTCAAGTGTGAATGGGTTAACCCACTGACCCCTGGGAGTGACACTTAATAGATTTTACTCTGTCTAACGCAAGACCAGTTTACTCGTCAATGGGGGTGTCCTAGGGCGTTTGAGGTGTGAATGGGTTAACCCACTGACCCCTGGGAGTGACACTTAATAGATTTTACTCTGTCTAACGCAAGACCAGTTTACTCGTCAATGGGGGTGTCCTAGGGCGTTTGAGGTGTGAATGGGTTAACCCACTGACCCCTGCGAGTGACACTTAATAGATTTTACTCTGTCTAATGCAAGACCAGTTTACTCCTCAATGGGGGGTGTCCTAGGGCATTTTAGGTGTGAATGGGTTAACCCACTGACCCCTGGGAGTGACATGTGACAGATTTTACTCAGTCTAACGCAAGACCAGTTTACTCGTCAATGGGGGTGTCCTAGGGCGTTTGAGGCATGAATGGGTTAAGCAGTCTTCTCCATTAAGCACGTGATCTTCCGCACGAAAGTCCGCTGCTCAAGCAACTGGGCCACAATCCTATATGAAATCAGCGGCAACTGTCTTTGCATGAAATGATTTAAAATTTAAAAATTTGGGAATTGCTTTTAAAATTATGCCGAGACTTTTCAATTATTGCCATTCATGAAAAGGGCTAGAGGAGAAACAAAACGCTACAAAAGCGCTGTACCAGTCTTCCTGAAAGTTCTAGAATTTTTCGGCAAGTGGTAAGCCGTTTTCTTGGGCCCTAACATAGCCAAGAAACAATGCTTTACTAATGCTGTCCAGAAATAACATCGAACAAAACACATCAGAAAAAATATTCTTGCAAATTTCTGGAACTGAGAAAAATGGAAATCATCCACGGAGCTCATCTGTGCGTAAATTCATTAATTTTATTTGCTCATCCTCCAGGTTGGAAACGAGTTTATTCGAGGAATATCTGGAGGTGAACGCAAACGTACCAACATTGGAATGGAACTTATATTGGCACCATCTGTTTTGTTTCTTGATGAGCCAACCACTGGGCTGGATGCAGCCACAGCTGTGTCCGTTGTTCAGCTTCTTCAAGGGTAGGGAAGGTCTTTACTGCCTCGCTAAAGTAAATTCTTTGTGAAAAAATTCCTGCGCGTGAACAGCCACTCGAGAATGTGTGAAAGAGCGTGGTCGAATTCTTTGACTACAGAATTTGACCTTGTCCCGCAGCGTTTTCCTCGGCGTTTTCCAGCGTTTTAACGCAATAAAAGAATAGCTTTTCAAACGTAAAACAAATACTTTTATTATGCTTAACCGGCAGTTAACGCTGATGAAAACCGTTTGAAATGCAAATACCTTTTAAAATACAGATATGGTATATTCAATGGAGTGGACAAGGCTTCGGTCGTTAAGATTCATTTAAGTATTGCCAGTCAAGTAATCACTGCAGGTGTAATTGAAAACTGTTGCTTAGAGCGTTGTTAGTCCTACTCAGAACAAATAAATGACGAAGGCAGACACTCTAATCTTCCTATTTCTAACCAGTGACAAAGAACTACAATGATGGTTAAACGTCTTGGGACATTTCGTTTAAAATTCTTGGGACATTTTGCGACATGCAGATTAATCTATGCACTACAACCCCCCCCCCCCCCCCCCCCCCCCAGAAAAAAAAAGTTGTACATTCCAAACTGGCAATATAGCTGTTTGCTTTCAACAACATTGTAGGAGGTTGAAAGGGGGAACGGTAAACACCCCCTCTAATCGCAAATCAGGTCCTTCTTCTTTGAGTGACATAAACAATATTTTTTCCTTACTTAAAGAACATTTTCGTTGACTGCCTCCTGGAATCTTGTCCCCCATTGTAGCGCCGTGTAGACTGTCGGTCATTGAGGATAAGTTTCTTGCCCCATCAGTTTTCACAATGTCATTTACTGTCGCTTTATCCTTTATAGGCTCGGTCATCGTGGTAAGACAGTGATTATGTCCATACACCAGCCTCGCTACTCGATATTTAAGAACTTTGACACTATTTCATTACTGTCCAATGGCGAGTTTGTGTACCAGGGCCCCGCAAATCAAGCAATGAAGTACTTTGAGGATATAGGTGATTATTATAGATCGTAATGCGCTTTTCACCCGATTGTGGAATATAATTTCGCCCATTGCTTTTCTTTTGTATTCTTGAGCCATGTAATTGCCGCAAAAATCTTGCACCACATTGGAGCCTATCGGCGGCAATCGAAGAACTTGCTCGCAACCTCGTCTCCAGGGTCTTTGTGGCTTTCAGCCTTTCAGCCACATTTCTGAAAGTAGAAGAGCCCGGTGTTGTGGTGCCCTTTCCGGAGCTGCCCGTATTTGCTTTGCGTGTGATTGGCTATGTGGGTTATGTACATTTGCAATTAACCCAAGTAATTTTGCAACCGTCAACGGCCTCATATGTTCTTCATATGGCTATTTTGTGATTGACGTTTCAGTGAGTTAGACTAAAAAAAGGTATTGCGCTGTGAAACTGAACTTTCTACATTCTGCAATGGATAAATCTTGCTTTTAAGATTTCGATGCCCATACTTTTGAAGTTGTTACCTAAAGTTGAACACCTTACCACCTCAGTAAAAACGGGCTGAATCCCTCTGATTTAATTGACCTACAATATTAAGTTTCAGCCCATCTCAGCCTTTCTTTCTTTCACTTTCGGGTAATGTAAAATTTTTGGCTATGCGTGATTTGTATTGTCCGCCAACACGTTATATTTAGATAGCATATATCTTCTTTCATGATTACGTTTCCATTTTTTGCTCAAAGGTTTTGTTTGTGAACCACATAATAATCCAGCAGACTTTTTCATGGATGTAATAAATGAATGTGACGCTGCTCGCGGATTAAGTAACAGCTCAGGTATAGTCTGACTCCTCCCG
>NW_027179766.1:430000-432500 GCF_036669935.1 Montipora foliosa
GTTACAATCTCGCTTGTCTGTTTTTTGGACAGTAGAAATTACGGTGCGGTGATTTCTTTGGCTCAAAGCAATTCATTTAACAAAACTATACTTTTTCCAACAACAACAAAAAAACAGCCGTGGTGTCGAGTGTCATCGGACGAGGGGATTTTTGCACGCGCGAGGCTTCAAACAGCTTCAGTACTTACGGAGTTCGATGAAAATCCGGATTTCTAACGTGCGGTGGGGCAACCAAAGCGATGGGAGCTGTGTTTAAGGTTTCAGTGTGGAACTTTTAATATCGTTCGCCGATTTAGAAACTCGAACATGACCCCAGGCAAGTATTTGGGGACGAGTCTGGGATTTGTTTTGCTCTGCCCAACTATGGGTACACTTGCGTAGGTTTGCGCTCACCGTATGGAGGCTCAGTGAACCGTTGACCAGCCGTGTCAAAATTGGTTGTTAGCGAGCCTCGAAGGAGTTTGAAAATTTGAATATTTTTCGCAGTTTCTCAGCAATGGATACTCGCTGGACCTTGAAACTTGGTCAAGGGGAAGTAAATTTATCCGTGTAGCCATCGCCGGAGTTTGAGCGTGACTGATGCCGGAGAAGTGTGAATTTTTTCGGCGAGATCTGAGGTAAGTTAGAAATGAGTTGCCAGCCTTTCCTTTATTTAGGGAAGAGTGACGACTCGGGAATTTGAGAAGTCGCTTAAATCGCATTCAATCAGGCAAAAAACCACACAAAAAGCAAGAAATTCACCATGACAATAAAGTACGGCTTTTTTATTGAGAACTTTTGAGGGTAAATATCTTTTTCAGTCTGTTATCGAGATTCCCATACAAATCCTTATAATTGTTTACCTTCCGACTCTGGGCCGCCTGTGACATCACGAGCTATAGTACGTCTGTGATTTCTAATTTTAGCCTGATTCCTATTCGCTGGCTTTTGACAGTCGACTCTGAAATGGCTTCTTTCCTTTTCCGTTCGCTTGCTTAGTGAGGATTTGCCTGTTTTCTTTTCAAACTCTTGCCATTCAAGAAAAAATAATTGCCTGGTGAATTCAACAGTAGATTTCGCTGGAAAAACCGATATCACACTCATCCCTTCGTGATTCATGCGATCAGTCGGTTTTTCAGGTGAAATTAACCCTGCAATTCACTAGTTAGGCAGCGAAGAAAATGATATAATTAAGCAATTTCCGGGAAAACCAAAAGGCGGACAGTTCCAAAGCCTTTTATTTTCACTAATCCTACAGCCAGTAAGAATAAACAAGCCGGGAGCTCCGCTTTTAGGCTTGGCTAAATCTATATATTATAACTTAAGAATGAACTACAATCTTGGACAAAATAGATGGGAAATTTGTACCCCCTCCCTCCCCCCCAAATCAAGGATGGGAAAATGGCGCGTTTGGGCTTTTGCGCGGCTTCATCCTTGATTTGGGGGGGATGGGGGTTTGCTGTCCCATTTTATTCGGTCCAACATTGTAGTTTTAATTTTTTTTCAAAACAAAGAATATAACTAATAACATGATTGTTATTTTTAGAAACAACTGTTGTGTCGATGGGAGAGGGCTATTCCTCAACTAAGCCGCCAAATTTGCCGGAGATCTTCAGGAAGTCACAGTTTGCTAAAATTGTCCAGGATTCCACAAAGCCAATCCTGGAGGAATTCTCTGCCAGCCAGGGTAGCGTGGTAGTTTCTGAAGGGGACAAGATAACCTATGCTACTTCATTTTGCAGTCAGGTGTGCTGATGGGTTACTTGTCTTTCGATTCTGAATACGAATGAGTACTTGATTAACCACTCCCCTTGGGACTTTTCAGGGGCAATGTTCAAAACTTTTGAGGGGGACTTTTGCCAGACTGCTTTATGGCGCAAATGGCAGCCGTACAGTTTGCAATATTATAGGGAGTTTAAGCAAAGACGCCGGCTACGGCTACGGCAACGCCACAAAGCAAGAATATCATTGGTTAAAAAAGGAAAAATAATCGTGCTGCACGTGCAACACGAATTTCCGTGCATTTTTTGCCGCACTCCACAAAACAACAACGTGAAATCACCAAATTTTAGGTTTTGACGACAACGTGAGCATATAATAATGAAACAGTCATTTTCTCTTTAAAACCGTTCGTACCCATCCAGTCACACGATAGTTCGCCTTTACTTTACAAGGTGAACAAGACGGAATAATCGTGAAATACTTGCGATAGCGCTAAGTTATATTTTGGACTGACGTTTTCGTTGCCGTAGCCGTCGTCTTTGCAATAGGGACCTTAAGCAAGGACGACGACGACGGCTACGAGAACGTTGCCTAAAAATATTATTTCCCGTTACTGTAATAATTTTACGATTACTCCATGTCGTTCGGCTTGGAAAGTGTGAATGCGCAATCCAAGAATAAAATTGATGAGAACGGTGTGGATATTTAAAGTGAAAATTGAAAATTCGTCGTCATGTGCTCTCGTCCTCCACATGACCTCAAATTTGATCATTTCACGTCGTAGTCAAGACGAGAACGG